>NC_092336.1:164847500-165147500 GCF_046630445.1 Rutidosis leptorrhynchoides
GATCACAGTTTTGCACCCCCCCCCCCTGCGCGAGAGTAGGTGCTAGAGTAAAATATGGCATAAGGTCTTGACATAGGTTTGGAGATAAGAACTTATATACCTCTCATAAGTTTATCTCCACTCCTATGTGGGACAAGATGCATCCTACTAGATTTCCATATTTTTGTATCAAACACACAACATTGAGACTCGATATCTCATTCACATTCTATTCGTTTTGGACACACTTTAGCTCGTTTTAAAGTCCTCGTCAAGGACTACAAAATCCACTAAATAGTTACTAATATGTATTACATTATCATATATTAATATGTGTCCAAAGTTTGGTAAAAACCATTTATTTTATCCAAAATTTCCAACATATCATTTTAGCAGGTACCTCCATTGAAGACTTGCAGATTGGTTTCAAGTACTCGTTCATAAAGACCATAGGTGACGGAGGAGCAACACTTTTTTGGAACGAACATTGGATTGGGAATGACAAATTGAGCAACTTGTTCCCTCGCTTGTATAGACTTGAAAGTATAAAAAACTGCAGTGTCAAAGATCGTGTCCAGAAAAATGAAGATGGCATCATTTCGACTTGGAGCTGGCTGCGTTCTCCCACGGGCAGAACAGATTCTGAATTGACGACTCTTTGCAACCTGTTAGCTTCTTTCTCGATCAGCAATGGAAGTGATAAGTGGAGCTGGAGTTTGGCAAATAATGGTTCTTTTACTGTAAACAAGCTCTCCTCAATCATAGACTCTCAAATTCTCGGCCCGTTCAACTCTTTTCAAGGTACTGTCCAAAATAACCTTGTCCCGAATAAGGTCGAAATCTTTATTTGGCGAGCCCAAAAGAAAAGGCTTCCCGTTAAGCTTGAGCTCGACAAAAGAGGTATCGATCTTAATAGCGTTCGGTGTCCCTTATGTGATGAAGATTTGGAATCGGTCGAACATGCGTTAATATCGTGTAAGTATGTGGCGGAATTTGGTCTCGGGTTCTTAAATGGTGGGGTCTCAATTGCAACATTCTCTCAAATTTGGCGGATATCATAAACGATAATGGTCCCCCCTCTTCTACAAGTGGCGGTCGTGTTATTTTGCAAGCGGTTAAATGGATTGTCTTGTACCTAATATGGAAAAATCGGAACAAAATGGTTTTTCAAGGTAACGCTTGGAATTCCCCGATGATCTTAAATGAGATACAAACCCTTTCGTTCGAGTGGATTTCAACAAGAGCAAAGAAGAAAGGAAACTTCGAGTGGTTATCTTGGCTTGTAAACCCCTGCTACTATTTATATAGATAGTGTAGGTGCTTGTAAATTCTTTCGTGTGTTTTTTTTTTTTAGTTTGGTTGCTCACTTTGCAACTTAGTTCGTGTGTGTATGGCCTTGGTGCCTTCTCTGTAATTGTTCCTTTTAATGTTATGGATTGTTTGCTTGCCTTTCAAAAAAAATTATTATCGTATAAGTGAGTTTTCATCATCACAATATAACAGGTAAAGAGAGTAGGTTTTTCATGTTCAAAGTAGTTTTGCTTAGATGTCTAATTGAGTTATCCCCTAATCGTCTTTCTCTTTTTATTCACTCTAAGATGTACGTGCTGTCAGGGGCGAATTTAGGCTTGGGGGCAGCGGGTTCAGATGATCCTAATGACTAAATTTTAATTTTTGTGAAATAATTTTATGCATTTTTGTTGAAGAAACGGGTGGAAGCTAGAATTTTGAAGGTTTTGAATTGAAGAAGATAAGTGATTATTTGCCAAATCTATTTATCAACATATATAAAACTATTTCATATAGTTATTTAAATAGTTTCAACTATATATCTAGTTCTACTTGTTAAAATCAAAATGACGAAACCAATTAGGTGGTGAAGAGAAAGGGAGATGAGGTAAGAGAAATGAGTTATTGAGTGGTGAATCTATCATTACTTTTTTAGTATATTTTTTTTATTTCTCACTTAGTACTTTTATTTATTCTAAATAATTACTGTAATATTTATTTTAACTCATTTTATTTTTTATTAACTTTATTGAAAACAATATTGGCAGTTAGATAATCCCTGTATAAATAAATACATATATTTGTAATAAATCAATAAGATATTGTTTTAACTCAAGGTTATAAAAATTAATATTTTTAATTTCTATAGAAAAAAATTTGTTAAAATTCACCCTTTGTAGCTAATGTTTCATATTAGTGTATATACATATATTGAAAATTTTTACCAACGTATTACCGTTGATGTATGTAATTTTTCATATCGTAGTCTTTAGCAAAAAAATTTGTCTTCGTACAAAACTTTTTCTTGATCCGACACTCCCTGCAAGCGAGGTTTATACTAGAAACTCTTGTGAAGTTATTAGAACGTAAACCATTAAACTATTTAGTGTGCCATAACAAATAATGCAATATTTTAAATGACTTTTGCTAGATTATGAAACCGTGTGTAGCTTTCACAATCTTTTATGTATAGTATGCAAAAGTGGTAAGTTATTATATAAGCAACGCATGGTTTGTTTATATTCAAATTATTAAACTCATTCTAAGTTGTTACAAAATTCAGTTTTAATATGACTTTATAATGTGGCTACAATTAGTAAAGAAAGCCAGAAAAGGCATGATATCTATCTAGTTGATTGAGACGATTAATTGATCATCTTGTTGCTTCTAGAATTCTTTTATTTTGTTGCAGATTTAATTTGTTTGCTTGGTCAATTGAAATTACTCAAGTTAAGTAAGGGGAAGAAAAAGAAAAAAAACACACCACATTGTCATCGATTGATCGAATCTAACAAACTATAGAGACTTTGCACGGTAAATGTAATATGAATGAGGTTTTTTCTTGTTAATACCGAGTAGTATTTTGGGAGGACGTTTTTATTTTTTATTTTTTTACTTAGATTCACCTAGTTAATAAGATTTTCTGGTGAATATTTTCAAAATCTTTTTAGCACCCTATCAACATCATCATCATCATCATCATCATCATCATCATCATCATCATCATCATATCATATATCATATATCATATCATATACACTTATTATAACACTACGAATATTAAGAGGACATGTATAACATGACCCACAAAACAAGTAACTGTTAATGATGTGGCCCTTAAGTTTGACCGTATAATATAATTTTGAGGCCACAATTTTTTTCGAAACTTTTTATTCTATAGGCCAAATAAATGTTAAGTCTAATATTCATATCTCTATCTCTATTTCTATTTATAAAATCCAAATAATTTAATTTACAACCATTTGCCATTCTAAATCCAAACATTACTATAAACAACTTTGATTGAAGTGTTAATATGAAGAATAGTGCTGTAAATTAACATATGTGACTAGTGGAAAGGAAAGTTAAAAGTGAAATGTAAATAAGTAGCTGTGATTTGGGACCCAATATTCTATTCATCGGAGTGTTCTTTTAACTAGATTCTGTCATTAGATTCTATGTTACACTACGAGCTATGTCCGAGTTTACTTTTTTTTTTTATTATTATTCTTGAAAAAGATTTTGTTATAAAAAGTTTCCGTTTTTTTCAAAAGGAAAAAAATATATATACATTTCTTTTTAAAAAGCAAATATTATTAAATAACCACATGAGTACAAAAGGAAGATGAATCCCATAAAGTATCATCTAGCGACCACGAATATAAGAAGACACAGAGACAAAATGGTTGCAAAGAAAGCAACTTAGCCTACCTCTAAAGAATAAAACATGACTTAATCACGACTAAAGATTACTATGCTACACAATATTGAAATAAATACTAGGATTCGAAAGCCACGAAAGCCACTCTATTTCTTTTCCTTTTCGACCTCCAAGAAATACATTCGAACGACTTAGTTTGTGTTGGTGCATGAATTCCCAGCCGTTATTCATTTTTATGTTTAACACGTTTCGGTTATGTAATAATGTTTACTCGAGACTATTGATTATATTTGTGTTTGTGCGTACTTAATTTATTAAGTGATCAATATGTTAAACTGCACACAGTCGACCGAGTGTGTATAGACACTCGACCGACTGAGTCAGTCAGTCGACCGAGTGTACACAGACACTCGACCGAATGTGTCTGTGTTCACTATATATACGGGTTTAGACTTCTTTGATGAGGTTACTCTTCCCATTTACCCTAAGTCGTAGGTTTTCGTCTCCAGAGAACCCTAACACCATATACCACCGAAATATATCGTCTAGGAGTCGATCTAATCTAGGTTTTGCTCTAGGTTTGACCAATTCGATCCCAAAACGACTCATATCTCGGTTTAACCCTTTTCTAGTGTATTCCGCCTCTAGTTTAAAGTCCAAGCGACCTAAGATCCTTAGAACAATCGTCTATAAAGTGGTATCAGAGCTGGAGTCTCTGGTTTTGCTTGATCAAATCGTTTGTGGGTCAAAATTGGTGTTTTTGGGTTTTTAGTCAATTAATTGGCTTTTCTACGTTATTGTTGGTAGTTTTATTGTCAAAAGGTGTTTCTGAAGTCATCACTATTGTTTTCTACGTGTTGGTTTTGTGTTTTCCATCCATAATCGATTGCAAAATCGATTTTTGTCTAGAAAACCCTAATTGTCGACCTGCTACTGTCAAGAACACACTCGGCCGTGTGTGTACTGACAACCGACTGAGTGAGTCATTAGATCGACCGGGTGAGTATTTCAACCGACCATGTGAGTTTTACCAGAGCCGTGTTAGTTTCAAAAGGTCAGTCAGTCGTGTTAGTTTGTCACTCAACCGTGTGAGATAGTGAACCGACCGTGAGAGATAGACAATCGGCCGTGTGAGTTTGTAATACCCAAGGCTCATTTTGTAACGAAGTGCTGCCAAAATTTGGTCAGACAATCGACCGTGTAAGTCATACACTCGACCGTGTGTCTCGACCTTGTGTCTAGACCGTGTGTCAAGGACAATCGACCGTGTGACTTTAAAACAGCTCATAATTAACTTTAAATTTAACACTTAATCAATTGAAATGTCTGACACAAACGAACAAGTGATGAATGAATACAGTGCATTAGTTATCGCACTTGGACTACAAAAACTATTACTGAATGAAAGTGAATCTGATTCTTCGAATAAAGTACCTAGACTTGACAATCTTAAGAACTTCTTGGACTGAAAAGTTAGGTTTGTTATTTACTTAAATGGTGTCGATTCTAGACTTTGGGAATGTATTGAGAATCCGTATGTATGGCCATGTGGAGCAGATGGTGAACCCAAAGAAATTTCACAGTTCAGTCCTACAGAGCGTGAAGAGTACAATCTTGAGTGTAGATGTTATGCTCAACTAACCCAAGCTTTGTCAAAGGAAATCTTTCAGCAATTTAAGAACCGAAACAAAACTTCGTATACTATCTGGTTAGCTCTTCAATCTGCAACAGAAGGTGCTGCTACCTATCGTGTGACTAAGGGTAAGGTTTTGAAAGATGAATGGAGGGTGTTTGCAGCTCTTCCTTCAGAATCTCTAGGACAGACTTTGGAGAGATATCGATTATTGGTTGCAGATATGGCAGATTATGAGATTGAGGTGCCTGATGAAAAGGCAGTAAGGGTGTTGAAAGATGGTCTTCCAGAAAAGTGGGATCATGAGATTGAAAAGATTCAGAACAGGTACAGCTCATCAGGTCGTCCGTTGACACTAACAGCTTTTACTTCAAAGTTGATGGAGAAGGACATTCAAGATGAAGCAAAGAGAAAGAGACTTGGTTCTGTAGCTGCTGCATCATCTTTAGCTTCATCATCCGGTACTCATGCTCCACTACAGACAGCATACATATCAGCCAATGCTTCACAAATATCTGCACCATCGTCTCAGTCAGGATACTTTAATGCTAAATTACAAGCTCAAAATTCTACAATTAAGATGATTGAAGATTCTCCAATTCAACAGACCTAGACTCAGACTCAGACTCCTGTGTTTCAAACTGAGAATATCAAGAAGAGATCTCGCGAATCTATTCAGGAAGATATGGCATTGGCAGCTATTGTTGTTAACTCATACAACGATATGATTGGTGGACAAGTGCTTAATAGTCATCTTGAAAATGAAGACTATGATCAGATTGATGAGGACGAGCTTGAGAGAATGGATATACTCTACTGTATGGGTAGCATTGTGAGACGTGCTAGAAAGTACTTGAAGAGAACCGGACAAAGATCGTTGAGTTTGAATCGAGATTCGAAATTCGGTTTTGATATGTCAAATGTTAGGTGCTACAATTGTGTTGAATCGAGATGAAGTATGTGACTGGTCCATCTCGGTAGATACACAGAAAGCTAACGTTGTGATTGTAGGTAAAAGCGAAGCAGAAATTGAAGAGGAAAGAATTGTTCAGAAAAATGCAGGTTGTACTGGTAAGGATAATCCGAGTTGCACATGCTATGTGTGCAAATGTGATGTTAGGTTGAAGAGAGCAGAAGAGCTGATGAAATTTTGCTTCAGGAAGAGGATTAAAGATAGGTTGTATGATAAGTTTCGCAAAGCTAAAGACTTATCAGATCTTGAGTTTACTACTGACTCGTCTGATGAAGAAGAAGGGATGAGTTGTCATGTTGGTACTTGGTTCAGAAAAGAGCTGGAACATTTGCTCAACTGTGATCTTAAGAGTGGTGATGAGAAGATTGTTACTGTTCAGAGTCCAGTTTCTGCAGATCAAGGTGAGGGTAAAGGAGGTTATGAGGCTGATTACTCGGATACTACTAGCTCAGAGTCAGAATCAGAATCAGATGCAGATTCTCAGGTTGGAAGAAATGACTATGCATTCATGGCCAACACATCCAGTAATGATAAGGTATGTATTGACTCAGTTTCTAATTGTTCTAAATGCATTGGTTATGAATAGGAAATTGATAGACTTGAATGTGTTATCACTAAGCTTAATGAGATATCTGTTACATGTGAGACTTATCTTAAGCTTAGAATTAACCTTAAGAATCTAAGTTTGGAGAATCAGACTAATAAAAAGAACTATGATGATGCACTTTTCTACCTTAATAAACAAAAAGACTATGTTGATGTGATTAAGTCTTTAGAAAATCAGGTAGGTCACTTAAAATCAACTGTTATAGATGATGGAAAAGTGATTACTATGTATTTGGGACAAATAGAGACTCTTAAGGCAGAAAGGGATTCATTTAAGTTGAAATACGAGTCTGAGAAAGCTAGGATTGACAATTGGTAGAGGATGTCTTATGTGAAACAGACTTCGAATCCTCCTAAACAGCAGGGTTTAGGTTATAACCAGGTTGCCCCGTCACTTTTAGGTGAGTATATTAACAAACCGGTTGAGAAATGTAAGGGCCCAGTTGTAGAACAAGAATATGGTAAGCCTAGAGAAACACCTGTTGAGAGTTCTGTTAAGGTTGTTGAGTCAAAGAAACCTTTAGATGTTGTCTATGAAACAGAGTCAGATACTGATATCGATACTGAGAAAGACAGCAAACCTTTTAAGCTTGTCACTAAACCTGTTACCATTCTGAAAAATCCTGCTAATGCTAGTAAGATGACTGAAAGTCAAAAGGCTCAGTCTAAGAGCACTGTGACTCCCAAACAGAATAAGAAGAAGAACACTCAAGGAGTGTCACCTAAGTTTGTCAGTAAAGGAAGGATAGACGTTACAGGTCCTAAGGTAGAACAACCACCAACAGGTGCAAGTTCTAAATCTGGAAGTGTGTCCAAGTATGTTCCACCTGGTCGTCGACAGACTGTTAAGCAACAAGTCTCGTCAACCCCTACGACTAGACAACATACTGAATCACCTAGGAGACAGTTTTCACCAATTAGACGTAAATTGTTTAATTCTCATGATTTTGATAATGTTAACTGCTTCAATTGTGGGAGGTTGGGACACAGGGCTATGAATTGTAAACCCATTCGACAGACACCAAGAAGGAAGGTTGATCTTAGTCCAAATCGTTCCTTTAATAGGAGATCGCCTTCACCAGTGTTTAATTCTTTTTCTGTGAAAACAGATGATAAAAGGGTTTTTCAAACTAATGATTACTATAGAAAACCATTACCGATTAACACAGTTTGGAAACCTAAATCAGAAGTTAAGGGTGTTCAAAATCCTGAAGGTCCCTCTGGATCTAAAGGACAATGGGTGGAGTTGCTAGTTGTTGGTGTTGATGGGAAACCCACTGCCATTAGGGCATGGGTGGCCCTTTCTAACTAATCCTCTTACTTTAATGTGCAGGTTGCCTACAATCCACGCTGCAGTACTTGGATTGTTGATAGTGGGGCATCCAGGCACATTACAGGGAACTTGTCTTTGCTGTCTAATGTGAAAACAGTGGATGGAGGACCAGTTTCTTTTGCAGGTAGTGAAGGAGGATTTATTACTGCTCAGGGTGTTATTGCTAATGAGAACGTCAGCTTTGATAAAGTTAATTATGTAGAGCATATGTCGAACAATCTGCTTTCAGTTTCACAAGTTGCTGACAAAGAGTATACCATTGCATTTGATGATAAGTTGTGTTATATTTTGAGAAAAGAGTTTGTAATTCCGGAAGACATGATTCTGATGACGGCTCCAAGGTGCAAGGATCTCTATATCCTTGATATGCGTAAGGCTCATGTTAAAGCAGCTACAGGCCATCAGGAATTTGTTTCTAAGGCTACTGAACAGGAGTCGATTATCTGGCATAAGTGTATGGGTCATCTGAGTCTAAGGAAGATGAATAATCTAGTCCACAATGAATTAGTTGAAGGTGTGAATGTTAAGAGTTTTTGTGACGACCCCGTCAAAACACTTAACGGATCCGTCAGTTGGTCCCACAGCTTGATCGGACTTAAATGAATTAAATAAACAAAGTTGCATTCTTTTATTTCAAAAGTTTCCCAAAAAGGAAACAAACCCAAATATGTAGTTTTAAACAACCAACCATAGTAACAAACCAAAAGTTGACACAAAACCTTGCCAACAAACCCACAAGTTTAAATTATCCAAAAATAGAATGCAAGCTTAAGTTTCATAAAATGTTTCATAAAATCTGCCCAAATGCATGCAGACTCTTCTAAACACAGCGGAAGCATCACAAAACTCAAGTACCTGTGAAAACATGCAAGTAAACTGTCAACACAAAGGTTGAGTGAATTATAGGTTTAAATAAATTAGTAAACTTTAGACCACAAGATTTAAAAATGTTAGAAAACATTAAACATTATTCCATTATCAATGAGCCACCTGGTAACCACTTAACCCTTTATTTACCCTTGCCAAACACAATAAAAATATACACTTGGACAGTGTATCTACAACAAATTACGAAGTACTAAACATTCCGATTATAAATTGCTAGCGCGACTAGCTCGAAATGGGGTTGTCAAACCCGATAGATCTATCCGTAGGATTCGCGTTCACCGGTAGAAACCAATGATTACAGTTACCAGACTAGGGAATATTTTTGTCCAACTCACAATGAATAATTAATTTTAACTGTTACTTGTGTCTAAACGTAAATAAAAATGCATGAAATCACATCCCAAAAATATACTTTGAAAAGTATGTAAAAACGGGACTATAACTCACCTTAAAAGCAACTGAAGAAACCACACAAACAAGCGAACAGCAAATAGAGTAAAGTGATCAGGAACGATCACAACGCTGACCTATAAATAAAGTAGGTCGATATATATAACTACCTTAGGTCAAGTCTTAGTATGATAGCTATTGTACATGTTGCAAGTAGACATAGAACAATACTCGGCAAGCATCGGTTTGACTGGAACAACGTACGGACACATACTTTCTATTTTTAGAAAGTTTCTATTTTTAGCAGGTTTCCATTTTTGGAAAGTTTCTATTTTAGAAAAGTTTCTATTTTTGGAAAGTTTCTATTTTTGAAAAGTTTCTATTTTTGGAAAGTTTTTAAGTTAGGAAAGTTTCCTTATTTAGAAAGTCAACTGAAAGTCAAAGTCAACCGAAAATCAACTCAAAAGTCAAACTTGGTCAAACATAGTCAACGTTAATTTGAAAAGTGTAAGTTATAATAATAACATAAGTTATAATGTTTATTAAAGTTAAAAGTGTATAATTATGTCATAACATAAGTTTAATTAAATAAAATGAATTATTAAAGTTAATATAAGTTGAAATGATATAATTAATATAACATAAGTATTTAATTAATTAATTAAATATTAGTCATAATATAAATATTATTAATTAATAATAAATTTTAAATCATATCATAAGTATTATTAATTAATAATGAATTATTAATCATATCATAAGTTTCTAAATATAATTATTAAATCATAAGTATTCAATAATTAAATCATAATTAAATAATAATTAAGTCTTATAATAATTAAATAATTATTTAATCTTTATTATAAGTCTTATAATAATATTCTTATAAAATAAATTTAATACTTATCATAAGTATTTTCCATTAATAATAAAAGTGTCATTAATCATAAGTTAAATTAAAATGTTAATTAAATCATAAATAATAATTAAATGATATAATAAATATTTATATCATAAGTCTTAAATAATAATAATTACCTCTTTTATCATAAGTAATTAATTAATAATGAAAGCCATAAATTTTATCATAAGTTTAATCATTAACCATAAGTTTTTAATTAAAAAGTTCATCGGGTCGTATTTTGAGCCCCGGGTGTCGATTTCTGGCGAGCCTTATATGCATCTCCGCCTATCCAAACCACCCGACACAATGGTGTACTCAAGAACACTCCAAGAACAGTCCCTAGGTCGTGGTAATCAGCCATGACACCACTTGGACCTTCAATTTACTCAAAACTGTGATTTAGGCACAACGGGTGAACCGCGGCTCGGATTTAGGTGACCCGAACATGAAAATTCGTCCCACCATCAGTCCTAACCAAATGACACACCCCAAAGACACCAAGGATGGTCACAAAGTCGGACCCAACCTGGTTCTTGTCCATAACACAATTCAATTTTTAACAAAAAGTAATTTGATCATAACTAGGGCTCCGGGAATCGAAACGACATGAATCCGGAGTCTAAAATTAATGTCTTGATGATAGGAAGTCATATAGATAGTTTATTTTAACTTTCATATCAGTCACAAACCCAGAAATCACGAAATAGCTGCTGTCCAGAAATTTACAAACCGAAAACATGCAATTTTGAGTACATCTATGCATACAAACACCATTACAATAATCCACAAACATCATACTATCAATTAAACATCAAAATACAGTAAATAAATGAAAAATAGAAAACTCTAGGGTTAGGGTTTATACCCTAATCGAGAAACAATTAGTATAATCGCGTAGAGGAGATTGCGTAGAATCCGATTATGCAAACGATCAAGTAATACAAGCCTTTGATGATTAGCAAATGGTGATGATGATGATGCTTGTGGGGGTCAGCCGAAAAAGAGAGAAAAGGGAGAGGGGAGAGCAAGAGTGATTAGGTTAGAATGAAAAATGAAGTGGAATTAGGAGTTTAGGATACAAGTTTACAAAAATTGCACAAAGCACCCCTCCCCTAAAGGGGTTCGGCCGAGATTTGCATAGGGGTGGGCCCCATTGGTCCAATTTTGATAAATTTTAATTTCCTGATGGCCCGAAAGCCCGAACGAGTCCCGAAACGCGAAAACGCACTTACGCGATTAAAAATCCGAAAAGATAACAAACGCCCGACGAAAAATAAATATAAATATACTATATAATAATATGATCTTAAAATATCATATTTAAAATATTTAGGATTTAAATGTCATAAAAACTCGACCGTTGGTTTGAAAACCAAAAAGATTCGCCGGATGGAAATCCGCGAGACGTAGAAACGTATAAATTAAAATATGAATACAAATATTCACTTAACACATAATAATTAATATATATATATATATATATATATATATATATATATATATATATATATATACATATATATATATTAATACAAATAATAATATAGGTCATAGAAATGACGTGGCACACTAACAGTTAACGGTCGTTAAATAATTAACTGAAAAAGATAACGAAAAAAGTAGGGTCGTGACAGTACCTTCCCGTTACGGAAATTTCGTCCCGAAATTTAAGCAGGCGCAGGGGTTAACTCGGAATCTGAGAACCAATGCGGGTATTTCTACTTCATCTGGTCTTCACGCTCCTAAGTGAACTCGGGACCGCGTCTAGCGTTCCATCTGACTTGAACAATAGGAATTCTGCTCTGTTTAAGAGTCTTAACCTCTCGGTCCATGATTTCAACAGGCTCCTCAATAAAATGCAATTGCTTATCAACTTGAAGTTCCTCCAAAGGAATAGTCTGATCAAATTCAGCCAAGCACCTCTTTAAATTCGAAATATGGAAAACATCGTGAACAGCACTGAGTTCTTGTGGCAATTTCAAACGATAAGCCACCGGTCCAACTCTTTCAATGATCTCAAAAGGTCCCACGAAACGAGGACTTAACTTCCCTCTTTTACCAAAACGGATTACGCCCTTCCAAGGCGAAACCTTTAACATAACACGATCACCAACTTGAAATTCAACATATTTCCTTCCCTTATCGGCCTAACTCTTTTGCCGACTTCTAGCAGTTCTCAACCTTTCTTTAATTTGTACAATCTTCTCAGTAGTCTCGTGAATAATCTCTGGACCTGTAAGTTGAGCATCCCCAACCTCATTCCAACAAATAGGAGACCTACATTTCCTACCGTACAAAGCTTCAAATGGTGCGGCTTTAATATTTGCGTGGTAACTGTTGTTATAAGAAAACTCAGCTAGCGGCAAATATTTATCCCACCCATTTCCAAAATCAATGACGCACGCTCGCAACATATCTTCTAATGTCTGAATGGTCCTTTCACTTTGACCATCCGTTTGAGGATGATAAGCGGTGCTCATATCCAACCTAGTACCCAAGGCTTCCTGTAAAGATCGCCAAAACCTCGACACAAATCGACTGTCTCGATCGGAAATAATGGAAACAGGAACACCATGCCTAGAAACAATCTCTTTCAAATACAAACGGGTGAGTTTCTCCATCGAATCCGTTTCCCTAATCGGCAAAAAGTGAGCCGACTTAGTGAGTCGATCTACAATCACCCAAATCGCATCATAGCCACCCGAAACTCTTGGTAACTTAGTAATAAAATCCATAGTGATACCTTCCCACTTCCACTCGGAAATTTCTGGTTGCACCAAAAGTCCAGACGGTTTTTGATGTTCAGCTTTGACTTTAGCACAGGTCAAACACTTAGTCACATACCTAGCTACATCACCTTTCAAATTATGCCACCAATATAGCTCCTTAAGATCCTGATACATCTTTCCTGAACCAGGATGAATAGAGTATCTAGACTTATGAGCCTCATCCAAAACAAGTTGTCGAAGACCTCCAAATTTCGGAACCCATAGACGTCCCGCAAAATACCTAGTACCATCAGCTCGTACTTCAAACTTCTTAGCTACCTTTTCTACATTCTCCTTAACGAAATTCTCCTCCTTTAAGGCTTCTTGTTGTGCCTCAAGAATCTGCCTTGCGAGGTTTGATCTAACTGTCATATTCAAGGCCCTAACCCTGCGAGGTTCAGTCCTTTCTTTACGACTCAATGCATCAGCCACAACATTGGCCTTACCCGGGTGATACAAAAGGTCACAATTATAATCATTCAGCATCTCAATCCATCTTCGTTGTCTCATGTTCAACTGTTTCTGATCGAGGATATGTTGAAGACTCTTGTGATCGGTGTACACAGTACTCTTAACACCATAAAGATAGTGTCTCCAAATTTTAAGCGCAAAAACAACAGCCCCCAACTCTAAATCATGAGTTGTATAGTTCTGTTCGTGAATCTTCAACTGTCATGACGCATACGCAATAACCTTCTTTCGTTGCATCAAAACGCAACCATAGCCTTGTCGCGATGCATCACAATAAACAACAAAATCGTCATTACCCTCCGGTAGTGACAAAATCGGAGCGGTAGTCAACTTCTTCTTCAAAATCTGAAAAGCATTCTCTTGTTCATCCTTCCACTCATACTTCTTCCCCTTATGCGTTAAAGCAGTCAGAGGTTTCGCAATACGAGAGAAATCCTGAATGAACCTTCGATAGTAACCTGCCAACCCTAAGAACTGACGAATCTGAGTAGGAGTTTTCGGGGTTTCCCACTTTTCAATCTCCTCAATTTTAGTAGGATCAACTTGTATTCCCTGTTTACTAACAATATGACCAAGGAACTGAACTTCTCTTAACCAAAAAGCACACTTTGAGAACTTAGCGTACAACTCTTCTTTCTTTAACAAATCAAGCACTAACCTCAAGTGTTTTTCGTGCTCTTCATCACTCTTAGAATAGATAAGGATGTCGTCGATGAAAACAATAACGAACTTGTCCAGATAGGGTCTACACACACGGTTCATGAGGTCCATGAACACAGCAGGTGCATTTGTCAATCCGAACGGCATAACAAGAAATTCAAAGTGACCGTAACGGGTGCGAAAAGCAGTTTTTGAAACATCAGGTTCTTTAAAACGCAACTGATGATAGCCAGAACGAAGATCAATTTTTGAATAAACAGACGAACCCTGAAGTTGATCGAACAGATCATCAATTCTCGGAAGAGGATAACGATTTTTAACAGTGAGCTTATTCAGTTCACGGTAATCAATGCATAAAAAAAGGAACCATCTTTCTTCTTAACAAACAGAACGGGAGCTCCCCAAGGGGACAAACTAGGACGAATAAAACCCTTGTCTAACAACTCGCGGAGTTGACTTGACAATTCTTGAAGTTCGGAAGGCGCAAGACGATAAGGAGCACGTGCTACAGGAGCAGCGCCGGGAACAAGATCAATCTGAAATTCTACCGCGCGTTGCGATGGAAGGCCAGGTAAGTCATCGGGAAACACCTCGGGAAAATCCCTAACAATGTGAACGTCATCAACGTTCTTCACTTCTTTACTAGGATCAACAACATGAGCAAGAATAGCATGACAGCCTTTGCGGAGATGTTTATGAACTTTCATACAGCTAATAAGGTTTAACTGTGTGCATTTCTTATCTCCAAAGACCATCAGTGGCTCTCCAATCACATCAGTAATACGAATAGCCTTATCATAACACACGATCTCAGCACGGTTCGCGGACAACCAATCCATACCAATAACAATATCAAAACTACCAAGTTCAATCGGTATCAAATCTATCTCGAAATCCCTACCACCCAGATTAATGTTACATTTACGATGTACAGTCTTAGCAGTAAGTTCTTTACCATTAGCTACTTCAACAACATAAGTATTGTCTAAGAGAGTTAACGGTGTTTTGATTCTCGAACTTAATTTACTCGACACGAAACTTAAATCAGCCCCTGAATCAAATAACACATAAACTGATAAATCGTTGACTGAGAACGTACCAGTAACAAGCTTAGGATCTTCCTCCGCATCCTTAGCATTAATGTTGAACGCTCGGCCGCGTGCAGTCTCTGCAGTCTTCTTGTTGGGACAAGCATCTCGGAAATGCCCCGGCTTCCCACACTCATAACAAACCCTTGGATTACCTCCATTATTTGATTTCCCATTACCGTTACCGTTAACACCTCTATTACCAACATTATTATTATTACCACCAGTCGCGGGAGTAGCAGACCCCGGCAAAAGCACTGTACAATCTTTAGCAATGTGCCCTTGCTTAGAGCACCTCTTAAAAGTAACTGTGCAGTAACCATCATGAGCTTTATAGCAACGAGGACACACACACTGATTTCTGTTATTAGCACCTGAGGTATCCTGTTTCTTCTGCTGACCCTGGTTTTGATTGCAGTTGTTATCCCACTTTCGTTTCCCATTATCAGCCTTCTTGACAACCTCCTCACTACTTTCAACAACTGTAGTCTTGCTTCTTCTCAACACCTTGTCATTATGTTTGTGGGCCATAGACATAGCCGCCTCAATAGTCTGGGGTTCACTAGACTCAACCCCGTGTTCAATCTTCTCGGAGAAACCATCAATGTAAGCCTCAATTTTGCGGTCCTCATCCACATAAACCCTAGGACACAGCAAAGTTAACTCGAAAAACCTTCGTTCATAGGCATCTAACTCGGTGCCATGCATTTTCAAATTCTTGAGCTCAACCTCTAGCTTCTTAAGCTCACCCCGAGGTCTATAGCGGGTGATCAATCTTTCCTTAAAATCATTCCAGGCCAAACCATAAGCTACATCACTTCCCAAACTACTAACCAGATTGTTCCACCATGTCAAGGCACTATCCTTGAGAGTGCAACTAGCGAAACTAACTTTGTCCTCTTCACGGACCCGACTGACCCTGAAAATAGATTCGATTTTCTCGAACCAACGAGTAAGCCCTATTGGTCCTTCCGTACCACTGAATTCTTGGGATCGACCAGCCATAAAAGTTTTGTGGGAGCATCCCACGTTGTTGTTCACATTGGCGTTAACATTAGCATTTGCTGCCATGGCAGCAGCAATTCCTTCATTGATCAGGCGTTGCATACGCGCTTCAGTGGACTCTCTTGGAGGCATGATCTTCAAAATAGAATAACACATCCGTTAGTATCAAGAATAATACTAGTGTCATAAAGGAATAGATCAAAACATGAGAATACTAACCATTAAGATATTAGTCAACTAACACTATGAGTAATAACATGACAGTTATGATTGTTATAGAAATAACCATCACATGCATACATATTTTATGATAACATCATACAACATACATAGCACCTAACATACATGAACATATATTACGCATAATATAACATGCCAAGAGCCACAACATCAGAAATAAAACATGATAATGATAATAGATGTCATAAAAATAACCATCCATACATAATGAAAAATATCCCATAACAAAATCTTAATAAAATCCTCGGCAAAACGCCGTACATAACCCAAAATGTATGTATAAAAAGGACAATAAGTCTGATGAAATAGATAATCAATATGAATAATCACATCACATTCGCTTAGAGCGGGTGTGATAAGCTGGTCCAGCATGTGTCTCAGCAGGATCCTCATACTTACGCAACTTCCCTTTCACAACATCCAATTCTTCCTTCAACACACGAACAGTGCTCTCGAGAGCCTCGAACTTAGCATTAACTTCTCGATCACGCTTACGGTTCGCATCCTCAACCCTATGCTTGAAAGTGATAAAGTTACCCATGTCGGCACGGATCTCGTCCATAACTTCATTATGTGGCAAAGTGCGCAAACAATTACTAAGGGCGTTAATACGTGTCACCTCATTATAAGCCCGGTTCATATGAGTAATGGTAGAAAAATAGTAATGAATAGGATCATCGATCTCTGGTTGATTAGCACGACGTCTAGCAGGAGACAGTGGAGCAGGAGCAGCAACAGAGTTATCGCTCGAAGTCGACATCTGCAAACAGCAAAACCGCAAACCACACACCAAAAAGATATGAAAGCTAATAATATAACTTATACAAAATGAAATGCATAATAATGCTATAGCAAAAAGGTCGGGCTGTAGACTAGACTCTAATGCACCCTAATAACCACTGGTTGACCACATTAAGACCGCCTAGTTCCCTACAACCAACGCTCTGATACCACATGTGACGACCCCGTCAAAACACTTAACGGATCCGTCAGTTGGTCCCACAGCTTGATCGGACTTAAATGAATTAAATAAACAAAGTTGCATTCTTTTATTTCAAAAGTTTCCCAAAAAGGAAACAAACCCAAATATGTAGTTTTAAACAACCAACCATAGTAATAGTTGACACAAAACCTTGCCAACAAACCCACAAGTTTAAATTATCCAAAAATAGAATGCAAACTTAAGTTTCATAAAATGTTTCATAAAATCTGCCCAAATGCATGCAGCCTCTTCTAAACACAGCGGAAGCATCACAAAACTCAAGTACCTGTGAAAACATGCAAGTAAACTGTCAACACAAAGGTTGAGTGAATTATAGGTTTAAATAAATAAGTAAACTTTAGACCACAAGATTTAAAAATGTTAGAAAACATTAAACATTATTCCATTATCAATGAGCCACCTGGTAACCACTTAACCCTTTATTTACCCTTGCCAAACACAATAAAAATATACACTTGGACAGTGTATCTACAACAAATTACGAAGTACTAAACATTCCGATTATAAATTGCTAGCGCGACTAGCTCGAAATGGGGTTGTCAAACCCGATAGATCTATCCGTAGGATTTGCGTTCACCGGTAGAAACCAATGATTACAGTTACCAGACTAGGGAATATTTTTGTCCAACTCACAATGAATAATTAATTTTAACTGTTACTTGTGTCTAAACGTAAATAAAAATGCATGAAATCACATCCCAAAAATATACTTTGAAAAGTATGTAAAAACGGGACTATAACTCACCTTAAAAGCAACTGAAGAAACCACACAAACAAGCGAACAGCAAATAGAGTAAAGTGATCAGGAACGATCACAACGCCGACCTATAAATAAAGCAGGTCGATATATATAACTAACTTAGGTCAAGTCTTAGTATGATAGCTATTGTACATGTTGCAAGTAGACATAGAACAATACTCGGCAAGCATCGGTTTGACTGGAACAGCGTACGGACACATACTTTCTATTTTTAGAAAGTTTCTATTTTTAGCAGGTTTCCATTTTTAGAAAGTTTCTATTTTAGGAAAGTTTCTATTTTTAGAAAGTTTCTATTTTTGAAAAGTTTCTATTTTTGGAAAGTTTTTAAGTTAGGAAAGTTTCCTTATTTAGAAAGTCAACAAAAGTCAACTGAAAGTCAAAGTCAACCGAAAATCAACTCAAAAGTCAAACTTGGTCAAACATAGTCAACGTTAATTTGAAAAGTGTAAGTTATAATAATAACATAAGTTATAATGTTTATTAAAGTTAAAAGTGTATAATTATGTCATAACATAAGTTTAATTAAATAAAATGAATTATTAAAGTTAATATAAGTTGAAATGATATAATTAATATAACATAAGTATTTAATTAATTAATTAAATATTAGTCATAATATAAATATTATTAATTAATAATAAATTTTAAATCATATCATAAGTATTATTAATTAATAATGAATTATTAATCATATCATAAGTTTCTAAATATAATTATTAAATCATAAGTATTCAATAATTAAATCATAATTAAATAATAATTAAGTCTTATAATAATTAAATAATTATTTAATCTTTATTATAAGTCTTATAATAATATTCTTAATAAATAAATTTAATACTTATCATAAGTATTTTCCATTAATAATAAAAGTGTCATTAATCATAAGTTAAATTAAAATGTTAATTAAATCATAAATAATAATTAAATGATATAATAAATATTTATATCATAAGTCTTAAATAATAATAATTACCTCTTTTATCAGAAGTAATTAATTAATAATGAAAGCCATAAATTTTATCATAAGTTTAATCATTAACCATAAGTTTTTAATTCAAAAGTTCATCGGGTCGTATTTTGAGCCCCGGGTGTCGATTACTGGCGACCCTTATATGCATCTCCGCCTATCCAAACCAACCGACACAATGGTGTACTCAAGAACACTCCAAGAACAGTCCCTAGGTTGTGATAATCAGCCATGACACCACTTGAACCTTCAATTTACTCAAAATCGTGATTTAGGCACAACGGGTGAACCGTGGCTCGGATTTAGGTGACCCGAACATGAAAATTCATCCCACCAACAGTCCCAACCAAATGACACACCCCAAAGACACCAAGGATGGTCACAAAGTCGGACCCAACCTGGTTCTTGTCCATAACACAATTCAATTTTTAACAAAAAGTAATTTGATCATAACTAGGGCTCCGGGAATCAAAACGACATGAATCCGGAGTCTAAAATTAATGTCTTGATGAGAGGAACTCATGTAGATAGTTTATTTTAACTTTTATATCAGTCACAAACCCAGAAATCACGAAATAGCTGCTGTCCAGAAATTTACAAACCGAAAACATGCAATTTTGAGTACATCTATGCATACAAACACCATTACAATAATCCACAAACATCATACTATCAATTAAACATCAAAATACAGTAAATAAATGAAAAATAGAAAACTCTAGGGTTAGGGTTTATACCCTAATCGAGAAACAATTAGTATAATCGCGTAGAGGAGATTGCGTAGAATCCGATTATGCAAACGATCAAGTAATACAAGCCTTTGATGATTAGCAAATGGTGATGATGATGATGATGCTTGTGGGGGTCGGCCAAAAAAGAGAGAAAAGGGAGAGGGGAGAGCAAGAGTGATTAGGTTAGAATGAAAAATGAAATGGAATTAGGAGTTTAGGATACAAGTTTACAAAAATTGCACAAAGCACCCCTCCCCTAAAGGGGTTCGGCCGAGATTTGCATGGGGGTGGGCCCCATTGGTCCAATTTTGATAAATGTTAATTTTCTGATGGCCCGAAAGCCCGAACGAGTCCCGAAACGCGAAAACGCACTTACGCGATTAAAAATCCGGAAAGATAACAAACGCGTGATGAAAAATAAATATAAATACACTATATAATAATATGATCTTAAAATATAATATTTAAAATATTTAGGATTTAAATGTCCCAAAAACTCGACCGTTGGTTTGAAAACCAAAAAGATTCGCCGGATGGAAATCCGCGAGACGTAGAAACGTATAAATTAAAATATGAATACAAATATTCACTTAACACATAATAATTAATATATATATATATATATATATTATTACAAATAATAATATAGGTCATAGAAATGACGTGGCACACTAACAGTTAACGGCTGTTAAATAATTAACTGAAAAAGATAACGGAAAAAGTAGGGTCGTGACAGTTTTCATATTCCTGAAGGTTTTCTTCCGTGTAAGCAAGCGAAACAGACTAAGAAGTCACATACTGCCAAGAAGCATCATTCAGTTAATATTCCTTTGGAATTGCTGCACATGGATCTCTTTGGTCCAGTTAACTGTAAAACTCTCACCGGAGAGTCTTATTGCTTGGTAGTTACAAATGAATATTCCCGTTTCTCGTAGGTTGTGATGTTGAAACACAAGTCAGATACTGTCGATCATATTAAAGTTTTGATACTGAAACTCGAAAGTTTGTATAAGCTGAAGGTTAGAAAGATTCGTACTGATAATGGTACGGAATTTAAGAACAATCAGATGCTGCTGTTCTGTAATGAGAAGGGGATACAACAACAGTTCAGTCCTGCTTATACACCACAATCAAACGGTGTTGCTGAAAGACAGAATAGGACTCTAATTGAAACCGCAAGAACAATGCTAGCAGATTCATGTCTTCCAATTGCTTTCTGGGGTGAAGCTGTGAGTACTGCATGCTACGTGATGAACAGAGTTCTGGTGGTGAAGAGACATGGTAAAACATGTTATGAACTGTTACACAAGAGAAAGCCGAACATTAAACATTTTGAACCCTTTGGTGCACCTTTTACTATTCTGGTACGAGACGCTGGAGGAAATTTAATTCAAAGGTGATCTCTGGTATCTTCTTGGGATATGGGAATTTTAACAAACAGGTGTATAATACTGAGTCCAAGTGTGTGGAAGAACGTTATGAGGTTGATATTCAACGCAATGCTCCACCTCGTGTCAGTAAAGGATTCGCATGGCAGTTTGAATATGATAAGTTATTTGATTCCTTCAATCTTCCACCAGATGCTACAGATGAAGAAGTTCTGACGCAGATATTGTTTGATTCTCAAAACGCTTCTGAGAATGTTTTCACTATTCCAGCGCAGGTTCAGAATCCGGTTTCTAGCTTGCAACCAAGTCCGTAGAGTGTTAGAAGTGATTTTGATTCTAATGAGGACGGGGTAGTGTATACAGATGAAGATAGTGAACTTGAAGATGACGAGGAAGTTAGTCGAACGCAACTGACTGAGGAACATCTTAATCCTCTATATAATCAACCACCAACTGTAACAGTGACTGAACCACCAACTGAAGCAGGAGGTGTACGTAGATCCAATCGTGGGATTTTGCCACCTAAACGCCTTGATGATTATTATGTGGATTCAAGAGGCATTCCTCACATTAGTATTCCAAAAGTGAAGTCTAATGAAGCCTCTACATCTGAAGTTCCGACTACATCAGAGGTTCCCGTGACTAGTGTAAGTTCAACAGTAGCAGAAGATGTTCAGACAGAGAGTGCGAATGTGGTAACAGCTTTTTATTCAACGTTGAATAAGACAGGAAGAATATTTGTGCATGCTCACTCATGTTATATGTGTCAAATTGAACCTAAAGATGCTTATGAGGCATTGAAGTTTGACGAGTGGGTTAGTGTAATGCAAGAGGAGCTGTTACAATTCAAACATTTAGAGGTTTGGAAGCTAGTCAATCCATCGCATGGTTGTGTGCCCTATGGTTTTCGATGGGTTTTGAAAAATAAGAAGGATGAACAGGGTATTGTTATCAGAAACAAAGCTAGACTGGTGGTAAAGGGATATCAACAGATCCCTGAAATTGACTATGATGAGGTTTTTGCTCCGGTTGCACGACTGGAAGCAATTAGGATTTTCTTGTATTTTGCATCTTTCATGGGTCTTAAAGTTTTTCAGATGAATTTTAAAAGTGCATTCTTGTACGGCGAGATCAATGAAAGAGTGTTTGTTGAACAACCACCTGGTTTCGAAGAAATTTATTAGATCATCAGATATAGAGAACTTAAATCATTCAGTTCACATCTCATTCGGTGGACTTTACATCTTTTGTCTGTGGTATGGGATTGTACCTATTGACCTGGATAGAGGGAATATCTTCTGGAGGATATCTTAGCGTTCCATCACTCAAATATATATATATATATATATATCACTTCTATCCATCCAACATCATACATCATAATATTTTCGTTTAAGTATGGGGTTTATAGCGGCCGATATGCGTCTTAACAAAGTATGCAATAAATTTGAGAGTCTCAAGATTATCTGAAACGAAAGGTGTAAGTTTAAGGTAGAAGCTCATGGCTGACGGGGTTGCTAGAAACATCGTGAGATGGTTCTGTCAACATGTTGTGCTCAATTGTTCTACCTGAAACATCGTGCGATCTCAAATGAGGACTGACTTCGTGATCTAATTCAAACATTGAAAAATGTTAATGTAATTAATATAACGTGGTCATCGAAATCTAGGGTGAAAGTTTGTAAACGTTCACCGATATATTTGAAAGTTGTTCTGTATATGCTTTATCAAATAAGTTAATGAATGAACTGTGGAAAAACATGTCAATATAGTTCAGTTCTGATAACCGAATCAAAAGATTTAATCAATTTAATATGTCAACTCACAAAAGATGTGTTATTCTCCTTGTGGTGTGATTCATGATATGCAGTTTTATCTGTTCCTATGCTGATAACGTCATATATTCTTCTTATGCTATTGTTTAATAAAACTGATGTTAGAAGTTGATTTATTACAGATCTAAAAGATTAACTATTGCTGTTATAATGTTGATAATCATGACACACTGGATCTAGTACAGTAATTTGTTTTGTGTATTTTCATGTGCATGCATGTCTGAGATTGTTTGCATTTATAAGATTAGTTGCATGTGCATTTCTATTTATGTATTAAGCCAAACAACTCAGTTCTCGAAAAGGTTTACTGTGAAAGGATTCTATGTGTTTTGTTAAATTAGAGAATAAATGTTTAGAGATTAAAGGAACAAAGTGGGTTTTGTTTTTATACTGTGGAGATCAGTCCCGGGGGAGTGGACAAAGAAGGTGTTGTGATTTTGTAATCGAAATTTTCTATGTTTTCAACTCTAACGACAGTCGACCGAGTGAGTAAACACACCCAACCGTGTAAGCGACTCGCACGACCGACTGACTAGGTGAAAATTATGTGATGTGTTTAAAACACACTCGGACGAGTGAGTATTCAGTCATGGCTGTGTGGACGACACACTCGACCGAGTGTGTCTGGGGGTATAAAAAGGGTCTGGGTCTCAAACGGCTCAGAATACTTGTGTGATTTAGGGATCG
This sequence comes from Rutidosis leptorrhynchoides, assembly GCF_046630445.1. NCBI lineage: Eukaryota > Viridiplantae > Streptophyta > Magnoliopsida > Asterales > Asteraceae > Rutidosis > Rutidosis leptorrhynchoides. Next base: position 164,871,483 of record NC_092336.1, read on the forward strand.
AATTTTACCAAGTTTTTCAAATTTAAAGAACGAGTTTTTGATCGCTAGTTTTAGATACATCTTTCTCTTGTGATCACAGCGCCACTAACAAGGTATCATAACTCGTTTTAGTTTGCCCATAATCTTTGATTTTGTATTTGAAATGCAAAACATGAATTGAATGCTTTTTAGATTTAATCTGTTAAAATTAGTTGTTTGATTATGTTAATCGACATGTTTAGAGATTATTGTGGTTAGATCTTGAAGCAAAAACAACAGATTTGATTGATTTGCAAAGTTAGGGTTTTCAGATCTGATGAACACGCTCGACCAAGTGTGTGACACACTCGACCGAGTGAGTTCACACACTCGACCGTTCTAAGATACACACGACCGTGTGTTTATACACACTCGATCGAGTGTATAGAAACCCTAATTTTTGAATTTTGCTATTTTTGATTGTTTTGTTGAGTTCGTATCATGTTATACTGAATGTTTTGTGTAGTTTTGCTCTAAGAATGTCGGGACCAAGTAGTAGGATAAGTGGAACTTGGGAATATGATCTTGAACGGAAGAGAGCTTTGGCTAAACACAGGCCTATCCGTGTAGAGACCAAAGTTGCTGCAACCCAGTTCACTCAAGATCAGTGGAAAGGTTTAGATTGTATAATATTTCTTCAGATAGGGAATCATTTCTGTCCTAAGCTTATCCGAGAGTTCTATTCTAGTGTGGCCATAGAGAAGAAACATGTTCATGCTAATTTCTTTGGTAATGCCTATAAGTGGACCATAGATGACTTCGCAGATCACTTACTATTGAATTACTGGGGAGCCAATGTATATTGCCCTAGTAAAGATATTAGAAAGATTTCTAGCAAATTTGATGCGGGTGGGGTGGCTGCTCACATCACCAAGCCAGGGTATGTAATTGGTTCCAATAGAATTGAGATCAGAGATAGTGATGTTAGGGATGATTTGGTGTCTAACTTGAGGATTATCAAAAGAAATGTGGTGTTTAGAGATCCATCTGACGATTTGTTATCTGGTACTGAGACTGTTCTGTTGTACTGTCTTATGGAACGTATCAAGGTGAATTTTAGTCAGATTGTCATTAATATCATGAAGGATGCTTTGGATAATGAGGAAAAACCATTTCCCTATGCCGTCCTTTTAAATCATTTGTTTGATGAGCTTGATCTGTTTGAGGACACGAATTACAAATTGAAGCCAGTACCAGAGGATGTTATTGAAGCATAATCCTTATGTTTGTGATTTAGTGTGATTATGTTTAACTACGGTTATTATGTAATTTGATAGGGCTAGCATGTTAGCCTTTGTACTATGGTGTGTAATAAACATAACCTCTGAACGATATAAATGTATGGGTATTAGTTAATGTCCTTGTTATGTTTATTTATCTGTTGATTCGTATGATTAACTAGGTACCCCATGATACATGGAGGTAAATGCTTATTAGTTATATTGTTTTGAGTGTTTTTCAGATATTCACGATGTCTCAAGAGCAACAGCAGATGTCTGATGAAGAATGTGAACCAAGAATCCCTTTATCTTCTGAGTTACCAGGTCTGATTGGTCGAGAAGATACAAACGTACTTGCATGTGTTGACGAAAAGGGTCCTGAGGCCCAAAGAGGAGGATTTGGTCCTATTATTGCATTTTTGAAGCGTTCCAGGATCTTTAAAGCTATTACTGCTGAGTGTACTCCATATTATTCTCATCAGAGAACATCCTGGGAGGTTGCTCAAGTTGTTACTGAAGATAACAGAAAGGTGATATTGAGTTCTGTCAATAACACGATTGTTCGTAATTCGGCACAGACTATCAGGGAAGATCTAAAGTTCCCAGATAATGATGATATGCCAACTAATTTGCCGATTTTGAAAGTTAGAAGGTGCTTAAAGAGATGTGGTTATACTGGTGATATAACCAAAGTTGTTAAACGTACGAAGCTTCCAAGGCAATACCGATACTTTATGTATGTTCTTTTTAGATGTTTGAGCCCGATGCAGGGCGGTTTTGAAGAGATGACAGCTAAGTACAGCTCTATGTTTGTTGCGTTGGTTTTGAACGCTAATTTTAAATTTTCTCAAGTGATTTTTGATGGAATGGTTCTGAATGTTAAGAGGAAGATTCATCTGGTGTTCTCAAGGTTTCTTCAAATTATGCTGGAGAAGCAAGTTCAGGGGTTAGTGAAAATTCCTGAGGATGAGCTAAAACAGAACCACTTAAATGATCAATCATTCAACAGGTTTTTGCAGAGCCGGGTTGAGGTTCTGGAGAAAGGATTAATTGGTCATCTGATTAATGAAAATTACGTGTGTCCGGAAGGTTTGAGCTATCGTCATGAGAACAGTACTTCTGGGGATGAGACCTATATTACTATTGAAGGAGGAGAAGAGGTGAATCAGCCACCGCCAAGACATACTGGTCCTCGATTAGTTAATGAGGAGAATGTAACAGCACTTGATGAGAGTCAGGTGGATTTGGTTAAAAGGAAGCTAGCTGAAACTCCCAAGGTATCGACAAGAGGGAGACAAAAACGTTTGAAGATTTTGGTTAAAGTCGGAAGTTCATCTTCCACAACTAAATCTCAGCCAAAGGTTGCTCCGACTGTTCAAGCTACTGGTGTTTCTACTCAAACTCCACCCACTCAACTACAAAAAACTACATCTTCTCAGCAAGTTCAAGCTTCTCAACGTTTCAAGCTTCTCAACGTCTTGAGGTTGCATCAGGTGATTTGTCAGGAATAGTTAACCGGAGATTGATTCAGTTGTCTGCTGATTTTGCTAAATTTCAAAAGGTTGCTGACGAAGACAAAAGGAAGACAGAAACTGAAATGTCTGAGTTAAGGAAGTTAGTTGATCGACAACAGTTGAAGATTGATGAACTAGAGAAAAATGTGGGAAGTCAAGCTGGTGAAATTTTAACTCTTCAGACTCAAAATCAAGAATTGACTGAGTGGTTAAATGAATGGGAGAAAAAGGTTGTGGTTGAAGAGGAAGATGGAGAACCTGATCCTTTTGGTACTTTTGGTGAAGCTGAGGAAGACAGGGCTGTTGAAGTTGTAAAAGGCTACACGGAGGATAACCCGCTGTATGTAACTCCTCTTCAAGTTATAACAGTTTCTGAATTTTTAGCTATGCAGGATCGTCTTAATCACACTACTGTTTACACTAATTTAGAAGAAGGGGAGATCCCTCCGGATCTCACCGAAATTGAGCAGGAATTGATGGAGCATCTAGAGCGAGAAGCTAAGGAATATGCTAACGCTGCATCAAAAGCTTCAACTGAAGCTTCGACTTTAGGGGCTCGTAATTTTGATGATGATATGAGTGATACTAATGTTTTTGATGAAAGTGATAACAGTTTTGATGAAGTTGTTATTGAGGATGAGCCAACTGAGCCTTATCCTCATTATGAAGGTGTTGGTAATGAGTATCCAACTTTTGCTGATTATTTTCAGATGAATGATGAGCTTTTGAACAGACAGTGTAAAGAAAAGGAACAGAAAGAACAAGAAAGTGTGTTACCAGAAGGTTTCTTGCCAGTGAAGATCAACAAAGAAAAAGTTGAAGTATTGGAAGAAGAATGGAAGATTATGATGCGGATTAGGCAGTATGTGATGAAGCCTAAGGTGGAGCCGCAATTTTTGAAGTTTATCGAGCACTGTGAGAGTTTACGTACTAAGGGAAAGATAATTACCTGGGCTTATATTAAAGAATTTGATATATATGCGATCAAGAAAGAACATGGAGTGGATTATATCAAATCTCCATATGAATTCAAAACGTTACCTTATTTTGAGTTTATGCAGGTGGCCAGGCTTAAGATGTTGTATCAGGATTATTGTAGAGTTCCTGATATTTTGGTTCGTAAGATAAGAAGATCATATCAGTCACCTAATTTCATAGGTTTTCGTCCTCAGTTTCTGAAGATCTCTTATCGAACGAACAAGAAAACATGGGTTAGAAGGAAGATAGTAAAATATCAACCTGTGAGGTATATGCGGAAGGTTCCTCTGAGGAAGATGCCGCAGCACTTCAGTTCTCGTTTTCGTTGGTGGTATTATGATGAATGCTCGGAGGAAGCGGTAATTGTGTTAGACAAAGATGGAGGAGATGAAAATGATAGTATAAGGGTTCTAGATCCAGTTTGGTTGAGAAACTACTGTGAAGAAGATATGTTTACCCTTTACTACAACAGGATGCTGTATCGCCCATAGAATTGTGTGTAAGCTGAACAGTATTGCAGAGTTGTTAAACTTTGCTAACTGAAGAACTGGGTGACAGATCCTTATACGGATTGATAACCGAATGCTTTATTGTAACGGCTAGGTCTTAGGGGGAGTTTGTTGGTGCATGAATCCCCAGCCGTTATTCATTTTTATGTTTAACACGTTTCGATTATGTAATAATGTTTACTAGAGACTATTGATTATATTTGTGTTTGTACGTACTTAATTTATTAAGTGATCAATATGTTAAACTGCACACAGTCGACCGAGTGTGTATAGACACTCGACCGACTGAGTCAGTCAGTCGACCGAGTGTACACAGACACTCGACCGAATGTGTCTGTGTTCACTATATATACGGGTTTAGACTTCTTTGATGAGGTTATTCATCCCATTTACCCTAAGTCGTAGGTTTTCGTCTCTAGAGAACCCTAACACCATATACCACCGAAATATATCGTCTAGGAGTCGATCTAATCTAGGTTTTGCTCTAGGTTTGACCAATTCGATCCCAAAATGACCCATACCTCAGTTTAACCCTTTTCTAGTGTATTACGCCTCTAGTTTAGAGTCCAAGCGACCTAAGATCCTTAGAACAATCGTCTACAGTTTGTATCTCATTTAGAATCATCGGTGGATTCCAATTTTTACCTTGGAATACCAATGAGTTGCGATTCTTCCAAATTAGATACACATTTATCCATTTAAGAGCTTGCCAAAATAATTCACCCGTACTTGTCATCGATGTCGGACCATTTTTGTTGACTAAATAAAATATTTGCTAAAAAGATTTAAATGAAGGTTATATAGGTATAGCTTCCCATAACTGATTAAATGACTACAATCTTTTGAGTTAGTTGTGAAGTGTGAGTAGGCCATCAATATTAGTCTTATAGAAAGAAAGCAATGAATAAATTATGTCAAAATCAAGAACTTGAAAGTATACTTGAAACTCACGAGATTCATAAATTTATAGACTTAACGAGGATATAAAGCCCGCGCTTCGCTACGGGGTCGTTTTGGTCGGTTAACGATCGGCTAACGAGATGATAAAAAAAGTTAACGAGTCGGTTAACGATCGATTAAAACAGTAAAAAAAAGTTAACGGTCGAACAATTAGACGTTAGTAAAATAAAGGGGTGAGAAAGGAAACAGAAAAGAAGGTAAAAAAAGTTATAAAAATATAATTATAAAAAGTTTCTAGGTAAAAAGTTGTCTATGAAATACCTCAAAGTTAAGGGTATTTACCAAAGTGCCATGATGAATAGTGAGTACCCTCATCACATTTAGTATTATACTATATTATCACATATGATTAGGATTAGTCAATTTTATCAAAAACTTCAAGAAGAATGGGTGAAATTTTATCTGGGGATAGAGAAAAGGTCGCCCATAAGTTTACCCGCTTTAACCGTAACCTCTAGATAATATCTTTGTAAATGCCATTGCAACTCACTAAAACTAACAAATAAATAACACTGATGTAAAACCCGTTTGTTAACACCGAGTGACCTTAATATTAGAAAGTGAAACTTCTAAGGACTAAGGGGTTCTTTTGTTCTTGTTAGTGCATAAAGGTCCGAGTTCGGATCAACCACACAAGGTGGGCCCGTCAATCAACTGTCAGCCCATTTACTATAAATAGAGGTGAAGCTTCACATTTGAAGCTGATGATCACCCCATTATCAACTGCAGATCACTCCTAAAGCCTAAAATACTCTCCTTGTCATCTCCTCTCATCATAGCAATACCAAAAACTCACCAAGTCGAATCAAGACTCGAGGGCATCATTATAATCCGATCCAAAATGATCCGGTTCGCCTAATTCGATCCCAAACATCGACGATTCACGAAAAACTTCGATCCCAAGATCCAAACGGCTCCAACGGTTCTTCATTTTGTTACCAAGTATGGTGACTTACATAAGAGAAATATAATCAACCTCGGACCACCTCCATCAAACTGACTTTTACTGACTATAAAGTCGTTTGAGTATTTGACAACTTCTGATTATATGAGGAATTCGATAAAAGCCTCAATTAATATGCACATTATCTTATACAACCTACGTTGACTTAGTCATACAACTTAGCCTAATTAGTTAACACCACAAATTAACTTTCAAAATGCACTTGCAAAAACCTCTTAGTAAAGGCAAGTGAATTGAGGATAATAGCTTATATGATTACCAAAAATTTTGCTTTTTTTATTAACCTGGTTATCCAGCTTATTTTACAAACCGACTAATCTCAAAGCGACTACCCCACTTTGCAAGCATTTCGAAGTTATTGCGGACGAACCTCCATGCCCACGAGAGAATAACTGTAGCTGACTGGAATCGAACCTATGACCTCCACTATGGAAAGATGAGCCTTCAATCATTACACCACCACCACCCATGGTTACCTAAAATTTTGTTGATATGTAGGAGAGGACCCCCATTAAAGTTTGAAGAGCACAATAGCAGATATGAAAAATGATGTCATGGTAATCAAGTTTAAAAATTGAAGTACTTTTTTTTCCCAAAAAAAAAACAAGAACTTTATATATATATATATATATATATATATATATATATATATATATATATATATATATATATATATATATATATATATATATATATATATATATATCAAACCAAGCTCCATTCATAAGTAACAAAACTCAATTCCAAATTAGAAATTAGCAATTACAACTTTTATATTATAAATAGATTAGCATTTCATTGTAAAAAACCAATTCCAGCTTGTATCATATCACATTATCAATTATACTAATACAAACGATCAATTTTCTTTTCAATTACTTTGTTAACATGGTATCAGAGCGGATGTGCTGATCTTGGATCATAGCAACACGTTTATGACTCAATCATCTACCAAGAACAAAGCTACCATGTCTAAAATTGACGGTAGCTAAGAAACCCAAGCTGCCATGTCAATTTTGACGGTAGCTCAACAAATACTTTCATCAATGGAAAGTTTAACAGCCCACAAAACTAAGATGTAACCACACAAAATGAAAGAAGTTACCTGCATGCTCTCTGTCAACTGTCAACCACTGCCAAAACAGAAACCATCATTCCAAGCCACCATCGACCACCACAACAACCGAGTTGTATATACTGTGGTATATCAGGACACACAATAATCCAATGTTTCAAACTTATTAGTTATTCCGAATGCTGGAGCAAACAAAAACAGGGCAGAATCGTGACAGCGACGACCGGCGGCAACCGTACGGCTACCAGCAACGGCACCGCAACAGATAACTCTAACCCCAATTTAATGCTTCAGTCGTTAAAACCAGTCTCAAGGGTGAGAAAAAAACTCTCAAACCCAAAATTACATGAAACGACTAAACAAAAATTAAAGGACTCCAACCTTATTTATTGTAAATCAAAAAGGAAAAACCCTAATCGGTTTCATTCCTTTCGAAATATGAGCGAAGAAGGGAATTAGAACCTGATGATGAATCAGAATCGATTCACACGGCCAAAGGAAAGAGGTACCCTAATTTTTCTCAGTGTTCCAATGAAATAAACGACCTGGATGAAATAAACTCTTTTACACCTCAATCTCAAGTATATAATAAAGCCCAACAACACTTTACTTCAAAATACAAGTTTTTTTTAAACAATATTGAAGCCCAAAACCATACCGACGCCCAAATTCTTTCTAAATGTCCAAATACAACAAAGACCCAACAACCTATTATTTATAAACGAGATCAGCCTCATATGGGAGCCCAAAACTCGTTTATGGGTCCAAAACAAAAACAAAATCCGATTTCATCCTAATCTGTTAGTATGAAAAATAAACATTTAAATAACTCATGTTTTATCGGAATAGCTAATATTATTTCAAATAATACAAAAAGTAATAAATGGATTTTTGATTGCGGTGCTACCCACACAATGAATTTTTAAAAATCTAATTTTTATTCCGAATCAAAACCCCGGGTAAATAGGATTCAAACTGCCAATTGAGGGGTTGTACAAGTTAAAAGCGGTGGGAAAATTGAAATTACTCCAACTATGAAATTATTTAATTGTCTATATATTCCTGAATTGTCTCATAATTTGTTATCGGTTAGCCACGTTACAAAAGAACTAAATTGTACTGTTTTATTACACCCTAATTTTTGTATCCTACAAGATATCCAGACTGGGGAAATTATTGGGCGTGTGATGTGGTGCGTGATATGCATCTTTTACCCTCTAAATTTATACATGATTCAAACACTACAAATAAGAACACACAACTAACGAGCACTTAGAACCCGGTTATTATAGTACTTTAATGTAAGTATTCGTTTCAAGTTCGTCCCAAAAGAGCGGTGTAAGTTGAATAATTGAAACTATTAATTATCCTAGGGTTTGTTTGATTGGGGTTGGGGGGGGGGGGGGGGGGGGCGCGGGGGGTTTGATTGATTGTAATTAACAACTAAAACGTGTGCAAGTAATCAAACTTAAACTTAGCAAATAAGACTAGTAACAAGTAATGAGTAACTAAATATTAAGAACTTAAATTAATTAACTAAGTAGTGTTCACTTACCTAATCCTCTCTATACTTGAATTGACCCATTTTACCCAACTTGCTATCGCACTAGTTGTTGAACTATTAGATGTTTAGCATTACTATCAAACCTTAATCAAATAATACTTCGCGAATTCAAATAAGCATTGCATTCTAAGATCAAGTTAAGCATGATTGGTTATTGAGATTATGCTTGGGTTGAAATCACTTAGAACCCTCCAACTATCGAAATCACTTAAGATAATCGGCAGTACTATGTTAACTAAAGGCCAATTAAAAATCAACCTAGATCAAGAACACAATCACTTAAAATTCTTAAGCTAGTTGTCTATATCACTCAAGGTGTTGAAGCACACATTGATTCACTTCTCAAATCACTAAGAGAGCTATTCAACATATGTAATCAAAGTAAAGCCTAAAACAAATGCATAACAATGGATCTTTAGCTAACACAATAATACTTGATCATGTAATTCATTCAAACAACATTATTCAATTGATTTTGGGTTAATCCTTGCATTAGAGATTCATAATCAAGTGAACACAAACAAATTTAAGCTAACGTCATAAGATAAACAAGAACAAAATCAAAGAGACAACTAGTATTCATTATTACAACTAGAGAAAATAAGAACAAGTGCTAAAATGGAAAGGAAATTACAAAATGGAGAATGGAGGATGTAGATCTAGCATCTAGCTTCACTAATCTTTGACTTGGATCATCAATTGAGCTTTGATCCTGATAGAATGATGAAATGGACCCTTTTAGTGTTCCATTTCAGACCCCAATCGCAGGTCTCTCACTCAAAAACCCCAAATATGCTTTTATAGGTTGGCTGAATTTTTGGGCTGAATCAGCGCGTGGAGCGGCGCTTCTGGAACAGGAGCGGCGCTTTTGGGAGGACAGGAGCGGCGCTTTTGGGTAGGAGCGGCGCTTTTGGCACATAGGCGCGGCGCTTTTGTCCTGGAGTGGCGCTTTTGCTACTGAACTATTTAATACACGTTTTAGCACATAGGAGCGCCGCTTTTGACCTTAGGAGCACCTCTTTTGACCCCGGAACTTCATTTTTACTCCAAAACTTCCTTAGGTTCATTCTTTTGACCCAAGGGTTGATTCTTTAGCTTAAATATGAACTTTTAGACCACTTTTGTCCCAAAACGACTAAATACCACAAACCGCTCACTAATCATCACAACCCGTATCGAAAAGCTACGAAAGTAGGGAGATATTGCGAAGATAAATATGTTATTTTGAGCAATATCAAATCCCCCACACTTGAACATTGCTTGTCCTCAAGCAATATAGGATCAAGCACTCTAAACTCAACCATCAATACCCAAACTAGTAGCCTCAAGCTCAAATGCAATAAAGATCAAACCAAATTTGCATTTAAAATAAATATGGCCAAAATGCAAAGTATTACCTCAAAGCACTTGCCATTCTTCAGATCATCACTTGAACTTGAGACTTGGGCAAACTCTTCAATCAACAATCAAAAACGATCTCTAATCTTCTCAAACTCAAACCTTCAAGCAATAACATCATTAACTTCAAATCATCTCTTCAACTAGCACATCTTCAAGTCTTCAATCCTCAAATACTAACACGATCACATTTCAAGCATAAGTCTACCCGAATCAATCATTCCCCCGGCAAAGTCAACTTCATCTTTGAGAAGGTCATCAAACATCAATCACAAAGTATCAAATCTTCACAAACTCAACTTAGACCTCCTTAACCTTGACCAAATATGTAGGATTCACGGGATAGCCATAAACTCATCAAACTAATCAATCACATCAAATCTTCCAAATCAATCACAATCTACTCAAACCAACTCAAATAAAATCAAGGTGTACCCAAAAGATCCAAAATGCACCCAAAATGAATAAGGGCTATGAATATCATACAAATCATCACTCATCAAGAAATACATCGTGTAAAGTATACGCCTCCAAAAAGATATGCTCACCTAGTCAACTCGTGATGGCGAAAGTATTGATGGAGGTTCGTGGAATTAGGGCCCCACGTGGCTAATTAAGAGAGTCCATCAATTTCAAAATTTTTTGAAGACTAGGAAGACTTTAACTTCCTTAAAAGGGTCGAACTTGACTTGGGAGACTTTACTCCCAGGCTTGGAACACAGCATAACTTGGAAGACTTTACTTCCAAGTTTGGAAGACTCGACTTCCAAAATGAGACATTGGGAGGACTCGACTCTCCCGGGAGTGTTAAAGCTTGAAGCTTTTATTCACTCACCTACTTCCCACATAACAAGCTTTTATGTTTATTTTGAGAAAAGGTAGGAAGTAGTTACTACCTTTCCGTTAATTGATAGCACAAGTGTGCCATAGCTTTTAGCTATGGCGTGTGTTGTCTAGCAACACTAGCACGAAGCTATTGCTCCTAAAAAGGATAGCACATTGTGAAGCTCAAGGCTCCTCTTCCCACGGCACTTAGCATAGCTAAATGTAAAATGGTGTAGATTAGGAAGTCTCCTACACCAAGTGAATTAACCATTCAAGTTTATTTTTTAGACATAAGAGGGTGGACTTTAACCACCGAATTTTTGAAACCGGGAAGACTTTACTTCCCCCACACTTGAATGGAACTTTAACCATTCAAGTTGAAACTTGGAACTAAAAATGAATGGAACTTTAACCATTTAAACAAGGTAAGTTATGGCTTAATTTTGACTAAAACTTTTCAACAATTCAACAAAACATTTAAGAGAATTTTAAAATTAGGTCATGATTTTGTTTAAAGTTAAGTCCACGAGAATTTATCTCTCCCCCCACACTTAAGATCATGTAATGCCCTTATTACATGAAATCAAAATAAAGTAATAAATTCGAGTGGCCAAAATTGGAAAAGAGATAGAAGTACCCGAGACTAAAGGCCATTTCCACAAGTACTTGTCAAATTGCATGAAGTTATCATCACATATCCGCATCACCATACTTCCTTTAGCTTTGATTTTGATTAAAGAGTCTTTATCTTGACTCGACCCCGTCTTCTCAATAATCCTTGTCGGGGTGGTTCTCCCCCACACTTTATCGGACGACATGTGAAATCGGTGGAAAAAGTTCCATGAATCAAGAGAGTGAGCCAATAATTAACCCCTTGGGTGGTGTATAAGAAGAGAATAATCTTCTTCATTTGCATGAAGAAGATTGAACCAACCCAAGAGTCAACAATTGACTCTCTTCCAAACACGGCTTTGAACACGAGGTTCGCTTTCTTAATTGGCTCACACAAACACGAATCATCAACCTCGGGTTGCAAAACCTCCTTAAAATCATCAATACCATACCCAAGAGGATTGTTATACACTTTGAAAGTTTCAGGTATGATATTCTCAACCTCATCTCATTCATCATTATCATCTTCACTATCATCATCACTATCATACTTTTTTATCACACCCCCAGTTAGGGCCTGGGTGAAATGTGACTTAATATCAAATAAACCAATATATTATAATACGAGAACAATACTAAATGATAAAAACAAACTTTATTGAGTACGCAGTAGAAAATAGAATGTCGTTACAAGAACTGAAATTGCAATAAAGTAAATGTTTCAAATGCAAGAATAATAAATGCGATAGTTCTTGATCCTAAGTCCAAGTGGCATCACATAAGCAGTAGGTAAGTAAACTTGATCAATCGGCACCTGAGACAAAACATGCTAAAGTGTCAACCAAAAATGGTTTAGTGAAATCATAGGTTTAACAAATATGTTTGACCGTTGTTTTAGACCACAAGATTTTTGTTTATAAAGTTGATCTCGCAGATCAAAAAGTTATGCCAATTCGTGATATTTAGACTAAATATTTAAAGTTTGCCCCAATGAAAAGTTGTTATGTCCTTATCGATTTAATTTCATTATTAAGTAATACAAAGACTTAGTCAAATGTATCGGGGACGTTACTCCATATAGGCCTACCCCCAATAATTAAGAATGCATTTAACGAGCCATTAAAAATATCACTGTAGGGACTTTGCAGGACATAGCCAGATATAGCATAGTTTAACTGTTGATTATTGTGTCTAAATTATAAATAGTAAAAGTAGCATGTGTCTCACCCTATAAGTTAAATAAGTTGTGCACAATATAAAGTGGGGCTATGAAGTTCACCTTAGTAAGTAGAAGAAGAGTTGTTATTCCTTGGAATAGAAGAGTTAGATGAATGTGAGCAAAAAGTCAACCTAATGACATTTAAGAGTAGTTAAATGTTTTGCCTAAGTTTAAGTTTAAGTATGCAAGTGTTTAAGTGTAGTTCGTTTTACTAAGTTCCCATTTTTAGTAAGTTTCAACTTTGTGTAAGTTTCCATTTTTAGTAAGTTTCCATTTTAAGTTAGCGTTGAACGCTAGTGAGTTGTCCTTAATAAGTCCACTACTTATTAAGTATGCAAGTGAGTATATGATCACTATAGTCGGGTTGACATTGTGCACCATACTCAAACATCTATGCCACCGCCGAGTCACTTGAATGATCAATTGTTACCGGTTGGCCCAGGATCTCTTGACCAAAATCTAAGTTTGGCATTCGAGATCCACAAGCATCCCATAATGGTACCAAGGATCACCCTAGGCCTTAAGTAGCGTTGACATTCGAGCAAATTCACAATATCGTGCATGTTTTAATCTTATAACATAAGTGTTATAATATAAGTAGTACCCTATAAGTGTTAGTAGTAGTATAGGTGTATAAGTGTTAAGTAGTATGTAGTATAAGTAGTATTAGGGTTTTAATTAATTAGAGTAGTATTAATATTAGGGTATAATAATTAATTAATAATTAGGGTTTAGTAATAATTGATAGTGTTTAGGGTTTAGTAAAGTAATGATTAGGTAATGATTATTACGGTTATATAATAAATGTTTAGGTTTAAGTTGTATTAGGGTTTTAATAAATTAGGGTTAGGTTAATTAGGGTTTAAGTATTTAATATATATACGTATATGTATCGTGTATATGTATATATATATATAGTTTATATTATATATATATATATATATATATATATATATATATATATATATATATATATATATATATATATATATATATATATCCGCATGTATATATGTATATATAGAAAAAAATATTTTTTTATATATATATAAACCGTATATATATATATATATATATATATATATATATATATATATATATATATATATATATATATATATATATATATATATATATATTAGGTATATACTTATTTGTTTCCTTTTTTAAATATTTAACAAATCTTTTGATAAATCTTTTAGGGTTTAAAGATCAAACAAAATCTCTTTTTTTATATATATCGTGTATATGTATGTATGTATGTATATAATTTTTTTTAAATATATGTATGTATATGCCGTATGTATTTGTATATATGTATATACATTTTTTTTTACAATTAATAAACATATGTGATAACATAAACATGATTAGGTTTTAGGGTTTTGAAGATCAAATTTTTTTTATATATATAGCCGTAGGTATGTATGTATATGTATATTTATATATATATATATTTTTTACATGAACAATATGAATGTTAAGATCATGCATGAATATGATTATGAATATAAACATGAATTGAAAGATAGAATTTAAAACTTTTGGATCTAGGGTTATACCTTGATAATGTATGATGAAGATTAACAATAAGAAAAGAAGAACACCTTGAAGATGAAGATCAAAAGCACTTGCAAACCAAGAACACTTTGAATATCTTGATGAACACGAAGAACACGATGAAGATTACTTGAAGATTTCTTGAAGATCACTTGAAGATGGTGGTGGTGGTGGTGTGTTTTTCTTGGCCGAAAATCCAAGAGAGGGAGAGTGAGAGAGGTTTTGGTTTTTGAGAGAGGATTGTAAGTATGTTTTGGTACAAGAATAACTTTAGCCAAGGCCTCTATTTATAGGTGAGGTTAGAAAGATATAGAATTAGGGTTTTAGTTAGGAGTACTTAGGGAACAAGTTAGGGTTTACATGGGTGGTGATGGTCTCCGATTTTGGGAGGGCAAAAGGGTCTTTTATCCCTTTAATTTTCGGCTAGGGCATCAAGGAAGGGTTTGGAACTTTTTCATTTTAGTCCTTGTACTTTAGATTAGCTTAAATGATTTCAAACTTGTTTAAGATTAATTAGTTACATACATTAAATTTTAGTTTATTACATCTTGTTCATGGAAGTTAATTAGCTTATTATTTCCATCTTTTATTAACTTGTAAATTAGTGTACAAAGTTAATTAATATGTTTTATAATTCTTAATACTTAACAATTATTGATTAAAGGTTAATTATTAAGTTTTTATTTATATTGTTTGGACATTTAATATTGGAAAAATATAGAATGGAAAAATGAGGGTCGTTATAGTACCTCCCCGTTATTAGAAACTTCGTCCCGCAGTTTTAGGTAGACTTCTCGGATGCATCAGCGTTTGAGAAGAGATGGGGATATTTCCGTATCATTTGGTCTTTGCGTTCCCATTTATATTCGAGGCCTCTACGCGAATTCCAATGGACTTTAACGATAGGTATGTTGCTTTTACGCGTTTGTTTGACCTCTCCTTCCATGATTTCTATAGGTTCTTCAACGAAGTGCATTTGCTCATCAATGCGGATATCATCCAAAGGAATAACAAGTGTGTCATCAGCAAGACACTTTTTAAGATTTGAGACATGAAACACATCATGTACTTGGCTAAGTTCAGTTGGTAATTCTAATCGGTACACCACGGGACCGACTCTTTGAGTGATTGTGAAAGGTCCAACATATCGTGGACTGAGTTTACTTCGTTTACCGAAGCGGACGACACCTTTCCAAGGGGATACTTTTAACATGATTTTATCTCCAACTTGAAATTCTATATCCTTTCGTTTTCTATCGGCATAGCTCTTTTGTTGGCTGCTGGCAGTTTCTAATTGTTGCTTAATCTGGACGATCTTTTCCGTAGTTTCGTGAATAATTTCAGGACCAGTTAAATGTCTGTCCTCGAGTTCATCCCAACACAAAGGGGATCTACATTTTCGTCCGTATAAGGCTTCAAAAGGTGATGCTAGAGTGATAACTGTTGTTGTAGGAGAATTCAGCTAAAGGTAGATGTTTATCCCATCCTTTGCCGAAATCGATTGCACAAGCACGTAGCATATCTTCCATTGTTTGAATGGTTCGTTCACTTTGACCATTAATTTGCGGATGATAGGCTGTACTCATGTCGAGTTAAGTTCCAAGAGCAGATTGCAAAGTTTTCCAGAATATAGAAACGAATCGACTGTCGCGATCAGAAATAATTGAGATAGGAACTCCATGATGTGAGAAAATTTATTTAATATAAAGCTGTGATAATTTCTCCATCTTGTCGGTTTCCTTAATTGGTAAGAAATGTGCAGATTTAGTAAGTCAATCAACTATGACCCAAATAGTATCGTTACCGTTTGAAGTTTTAGGCAACTTGGTAACGAAATCCATAGTGATACATTTCCACTTCCACTGTGGGATATCGAGTTGTGTCAACAGACCAGAAGGCTTTTGATGTTCAGCCTTGACTTTCAAACAAGTGAGACACTTACTAACATAAGTAGCAATGTCGGCTTTCATGTTAGGCCACCAGTAGAATTCCTTCTCATCGTGATACATCTCACTGGAACCGGGATGAATAGAGTACCTAGTCATATGAGCTTCGTCCAAGACTAGTTCACGAAGATTACCAAAGTTAGGAACCCAAATTCTGTTACCAAAGTACCGTATACCATTAGCTTTCACTTGGAGTTGGTTCTCGAAACCGATAGGTCCTTCACCTTCGATATGTGTCGATTTAATAACTTCCAATTGAGCTTCACAGATTCGTGATATAAGATTCGATTTGATTTTCAGGTTTAAAGCATGACCACGTCTAACATTGTCTTTTCGACTAAGGGCATCGGCAACTACATTCGCCTTGTCCAGGATGATATTTCAGCTCACAGTCATAATCGTTCAATAACTCGAGCCATCATCTTTGTCTCATATTTAACTGTTTTTGATCAAAGATATGCTGAAGACTTTTATGATCGGTATACACCGTGATTCTAACTCCATAGAGGTAATGTCTCCACATCTTTAGTGCAAATACCACGGCTCCTAATTCAAGGTCGTATGTGGTATAGTTCTTCTCATGTTTCTTCAACTGTATAGATGCATAGGCAATAACCTTTTCACGTTGCATTAAAACACAACCAAAGCCTTGCTTTGAGGCATCACTGTAAACAACAAAATCGTCAGAGCCTTCAGGTAAAGATAGAATTGGGGCTGTGGTCAATTTATCCTTCAAAATCTTGAAAGCAGATTCTTGTTCTCCGGACCACTCAAACTTCTTCCCTTTGTGAGTTAACTTTGTAAGGGGTTTAGCAAGGAGGGAAAAATCTTTTATGAATCTCCGATAATAACCGGCAAGTCCCAAAAATTGACGAATATGCTTCGCAGTCTTTGGTATCTCCCAGTTCTGAATAGCGGTAATCTTAGCTGAATCGACATGTATTCCATTACTATCAACAACATATCCGAGGAATTGTACGGTTTTTATCCAAAACTCGCACTTTGAAAAATTAGCGTAGAGTTGTTCCTTTCGCAAGAGTTCAAGAATCATGTGCAAATGCTGCTCATGTTCTTTCTCGCTCTTGGAGTAGATTAAGATGTCATCAATGAAAATAATGACAAATTTGTTGAGATATGGCTTGCAGACATGATTCATAAGATCCATGAACACGATAGGAGCATTAGTTAAGCCAAAAGGCATAACACAAAATTCATAGTGCCCATAACGAGTACGAAAAGCTGTCTTAGGAATATCGGATTCCTTGACCCTAAGTTGGTGATAACCGGACCTCAGATCAATCTTTGAATAAACACTCGACCCTTGAAGTTGGTCAAATAGATCGTCAATAAGTGGTAATGGATAACGGTTCTTGATAATAAGCTTGTTGAGTTCACGATAATCAATACACATCCTCAACGTACCATCTTTCTTTTTAACGGATAGAATAGGAGCTCCCCATGGGGACGAGCTTGAACGAATGAAACCTTTATCCAATAGTTCTTGGAGTTGGTTAGAAAGTTCCTTCATTTCGGAAGGTGCTAATCGATATGGTGCTTTAGCAACAGGAGCAGCACCAGGAGATAAATCAATCTGAAATTCGACTTGTCGAGGAGGTGGAAGACCAGGAAGATCTTCGGGAAACACATCGGGAAAGTCTTTAACCACTGGTACATCTTCAATACACTTCTCTTTCGATTCAATCATCTTAACGTGGGCTAGAATAGCTGGATAACCTTTCATAAGGTATTTGCGGGTTTTAATACAAGAGATAATGTTGAGATTGGAACCACTCTTTTCACCCTGTATAATAAGAGTCTCTCCATTTCCCAATGGAGCATGAACAGTTTTATCGTAACACATGATTGCAGCTCTTAATGGACGTAACCAATCCATTCCAACTACGACATCAAAACTTCCTAGCTTGACCGGCAAAAGATCTATCTTAAATTCTTTGTTGGCTAAGATTAGGTTGCAGTTTTTATAGATTTTATCGACTTTCATGATCTTTCCATTGGCTACTTCTACTAATCATTTAGTTTCTAAGGGTTGAGGCTTTTCAGTGAATATGTGACAACCCGGAAATTTCTGACCAAATTTAAACTTTATCTTTATATTATTCCAACACGATAAGCAAAGTTTGTTAAGTTGAATCTCAAGAAGTGTAAACTGTATTCATACATTCATTTAACCTTGACCAAACCCTGACGATTCACGAACCATTATAATTGAATTGGAAAATATACGTATATATATATATATATATATACACACACATATATATATTTTACAAAAATATAATATTAACTTAGTCAAAAAAAAATGTCCTGATTTAAAATAATATAATTTGATAAACAACGCGTCACTGATTTATAGAAGCAAATGACCACAACGCTCAATTTTATAAGTTACATTTTTTATAAGGTAATTTATTGACGAGTAAGTCAAATTATTAATAAGGGTACATGTCGCATAACGTAAAAGTCTAGTTTTCTAAACGTACGAAAGTACATTCGAAAAACCGAAAGTGGTACACGAGTCGAGTATCAACGTACGAGTCAACGGACCTAAAATTACAAGTCAACTATATACATGAATATAATATAATATATATATAATTAATATAAATTATATATATATATATTATATATATATATAATAATATGTCGACAAACAAGAAAACAAAAAAATTGTGAGCTGGATTTTGGGGCCATGCGATCGCATGAGAAATAGGCATAAAACCTATGCGATCGCATGACGGTTAGAATTCAGAAACATTCTATAAATTGGCCAGTTTGCTCAACACACACACATATTAATATCTATATTACTCCATATTTATTTATTTTATATATAATATTATTATTATTATTATTATTATTATTATTTTTATTATTATTATTATTATTATTAAGATTAATATTATTATTAATCTTATTATTATTAGTAGTATTAATATTATACATAAAATACTACGACGAGGTCTTGAGCGTGTCACTTTCAAAATGGGTTTTCAAGCGGGATAGAGCTAAGGAAATTATGGGTAATGTTCGGGGGTATATTTATGAATCAAACCTAGTGTTTATCATCTCCGTTACGTCTACGTATTTCCAACAATATTGAATCTCAATATTGATACGTAAGCACTCATATTTTATCTTTTATATATTAATTGTGTATCCATATCTAGTGCTCGAGTATATATATTTATACATACGTGTATGCTAAATTTCATCGTTAAACAGTTTATAATAGATCACGAATTAAATACATATATTACTGGTAAAAGGTATATGATATACATGTTTTTGGAAAGCTGGCAAAAAATTAATAACTTTTCATTTAGATATCGAATAGTTTCGATGAACGGATTAAAAGATATGATCAACTGAATTATAATTGACGTTAATTAGAATTGCTTTTGAATCTGCAATTAATATTTAAACAAATTGTTTGTAAGATTGATAAATTAGATTTTTGAATATTACCAACCGAGTAAATGAATCCGTATATAAGGTACGTCTCGTTTTGTTGAACTATTGTCAAAATTGACTTTTTGAAACGACTTTGGATAAGTTTTGTATGTCGATCTCGAGCATTAGGATTGTGATACACTATGACCTGACCTAGCTTGATAAACATTTATTGACCAACATATGTTCTCTTGGTTGAGATCTACGGTTATTTGGTAATTCGAGTTTCGGTCACATTTTGGTGAACGACTTTATATGCTGCTAAGGTGAGTTTCATTTGCTCCCTTTTACTCTTTACGTTTTTGGGCTGAGAATACATGAAAATGCTTTATTAACTGTTTTACAATATTTATATGCGTGAGTTTCATTTGCTCCCTTTTTAATTGCTTTTGCAATCTATATTTTTGGGCTGAGAATACATGCACTTTTTTTTAAACGAAATGGACACAAGTACATACTAAATTCAACACCGAGTTTGAACTTAAAATCCCTTAGCTTTGGTAACTAGTAACTGCTAGTTATAAGAACTAGTGGGCGCGAGTAGTAGTATATGGATCCATAGGGCTTGACATCCCCGTCTGTTCCAGGTATAGAAACCCTAGCCTGAACTATAAAATAGATGTATGCTATTTGAGTTTAGTACACATTGGTTTGCGTGTATTGTACATGTTGGTTGCATGTATGTTGAAACAGGGGTACTTATTATAACGTTAAAGTTTAGTTACCAGGGTGCTCAATTTCGTAGAATATTTTGATAAACGTTTCTGGATGAAACAACTGAAATCTTGTGATCCACATTTATATACAGATTGTACGAAACAATAAAACTATGAACTCACCAACCTTTGTGTTGACACTTGTTAACATGTTTATTCTCAGGTTTCCTAGAAGTCTTCCGCTATTTGCTTATACGTTATACAAGCTATGTGCATGGAGTCATAGATGCTTTATTCAAGAAAACTTTGCATTCACAAAATCATCACCATATATCTTATTTTGACTGCATTGTCAACGGATGTAGTATTGTAAACTATTATATACGGTGATTGTCTATACGTAGAAATCATCAGACATCGAAAACCTTGGATTTATATATTCATTTATGGTGTGCCTTTTCAAAAGAATGCAATGTTTACAAAACGTATCATATAGAGGTCAAAACCTCACTATGAAATCAATGAATGATGTATTCGTCTAAAGGGATTTGGAAGGATCGTCACAGTTGGTATCAGAGCTTGAGGTCATAGGGAACCAGAATTTGCATTAGTGTGTTTAACTGATAATTGTTAGGATGCATTAGTGAGTCTGGACTATGACCGTACTTGTTCTTACCAATTTTCGCTTATCATTTCTTGTCAGAAATTATATGCTTATCATTCCTAAGTCTAGACACGTCTTACTGCATTTACTGCATAGATAGTGTACCGACAAAATTTATATCTTAGCATATCTATTACTGTAAACTTTTCCTGAAATCTTCCGAAAATTTCTCCGTAATTTACGGGATTTTGGTATTATATATACATATGTAAATTATGTGTTGAAGAGTACCAATCTAAATTCTATAATCTATTTCATATCAAAAATCATTCCTCTAATTTTACAAGATGGATCACGTATCAAGTTCAAATTCCTTAAACTCCGACAGCTATTCCGATATGGATATTCACCTGAACTCTGAAGACAGTGTAACCGGAATGGATCAACCAATTAGCCATCATCTATTCTGGATGAATTGGGGATGGGTTCGTAGCCTACTTAGTCATTGGAGATAAGAAGAAGGTGATCCCTTCCATCCACCACATTGCCCTCTTAGCGAAGAACCTGAAGCACTTACCGGTGAACCTATCCGAAGCACCATTTTCTCTCTTATTTCTAGAGTATCTCGTCATGATTATATACTATCTCAGATTCTGGATCTTATTCATCCACTCGTCCGAACCAACAATAATCCCGGTGTAATAGAAGAAGTCAACGAGCTTCGCGCTTGGGTAGTGGCTTTGGAGAATGTGGTGCAAAGGTTACAAGCACCAGTAGCAGCACCGGCAGCAACAGTACCACCACCAACAACACCAACAGTACCATCACCACCACCAACAATAACATCCGCATCTCACACCTCAACATCACAATCTGTACCTCGAACATCAACGTCATACGCACCATAGATACCAAGGAATACCAACAACAACAAACGATGAAGTTTTGATTCATAACTTCATCGAAGAAATATTCTGCAGAGAATATGTAGTTTCTAAAAGTTTTAGAGATTATATTCTAGTCCTAGTCGAAAACCAGATGAGATTAATATTATGTTAACTCATTAAAATCATGATTACATCTAAAGAAAATATATATGTAGGTGTATTTTCCTAAAGAATGTATTTAAGAAAACTCTTTTGTACAAACTGTTAATGGTGAGAATATTTTAATGGGTAGGTAATACCCGAGAGATATATAAATTCACTATTAATATGTTACATTCTTCGATTCTGATTCAACAAATCATCAATTATACTCACTACTTTCACAACAATATATATTCTTTTATAAAAATCAAAACAACCATCCTCATCCAAATTTGATTACATATTTTGATTTTGACAAATCAAAATCCAAAGTCAAGATTTAACAAAAGACATCATTCTTAGATTCCAACATCTTTCGAAGCTATACTTTGACTTTAAAACTGTGCTAGAACATCACTTTTATTCATAAAACCCAGAAAAATATTTGTGTCATTCAAAATTCTAGAACATCATATGTATCTTGACAAATACAATCTTCATGCAAACCCTTCAAACTTTTAAAAACACCTCGGATTGATAACCAACGATTTGGTTATGATAACTTTGAATGCTGATGAAGCAGCAAAAACTGTAAACGACCTTAACAGCCAAAAGTTTGATGATAAAGAATAGTGTGTTGGAAAAGCACAGAAAAAGAGAAGGTTTGGAACTGGAAAACGGATTGAGCAAATCATGAAGGAGGCTGTGGACAAATCACAAGGATGAAATCTACCTTCAAAGAATCCAAATGATTCAGTATCTGCTGAAGTCATTAACGAATACCTTGCTCCTGACTCTAAATCTTTACGGACAAATCTTCTTTATCATCTTTCGATATTAGAAATTCTAAGATATCATCGTATCTTTCATTATAAATATCCTCGATATTTCTGAAGATATTTTCATACCTTTCTTATCTGAAATCATTTATCTCTTCGCGTTATCAGTGTTACATCAGAAAGGAAACTGTTTTAGTTTCTAAAATCTGAAAAGTTTGAACTTAAATTATGAATGTTATTGAAGTAGTGTTGGGAACTGAAGCATGAGTTAATATAATATAATGACACTTGATCAACGTGATTATATTACAGTAAGTCATGCTGAGTTTCTAATGGAACATGATGATTCACAGACCATATCGTCATCATGTGTCATGTTACACGACTCTTACATTCTACCTCATCTCCAAACGTATCAAAAACATAATTTCTTGATAGTCCTATCTTTTCCATTAAATTCTGGTAATTTGACAAATCAAGACCGTGCCATTATCATTTCCTTCCTAGAACATTAACAATGTTCATTCAGTAATTTATATATGTGAATTCGGGACCATTACAAGAGATGCCTAATCACAAGAAGAAGAAACGAAGGGACAAAGCTCCAAAATAGAAATTGGAGTATAAATCGCATTAAATAGGAGGGAGTATTAACTGTGGATGACAATGATTATAGAAGACAGAAGTAGGGACATTGAAATATAAGGGGAGATATAAAACATGATAACAACACATAAATTACAAACCGTGTATATCAATGTTTATTGCAACATAAAGACACGGGAGAATTAAAAGTACTATAACCCCAAGGGCAAAGTAGAAGTAAGCAGATTCCTCTGGCGGAAGTTGGAAAAGGAGAATAATTGTTGCGATAGTAAGGATAAGGACAAGGATCAGAACTGGATTAAGCATTTTCACAATCTTTTGAATTTGGGAATTGAGTATAGGAATGGTAAAAGTAAGGAAACGAAAGGGGTGGATTTATAGTGAAATATTCGACAGAGTAATCAAAACAGATGATCGCATTTAAAGCGGATCCTAATTTCCTTGATTTTCGAAGAATCAAATCTTATTACTAAGACCTTCTCCAAATCTCTTGAACTCTGGAAATCAACCTGTCTACGTCAAAAGATATGACGAAACTTTACCTACTCATTTCACTCCTTTGTGATAACTTCATTTATACTCTTCGCGTAACCAAATTGTTTTATCTATATTACTCGTTGATGATAAAACTTTAATTTTCAGTTCGCCAGCATCATGAAAATGTATTTATTGTCAGCCATGACCATCTCAATCAAATTTCGGGACGAAATTTCTTTAACGGGTAGGTACTGTGACACCCCGGAAATTTCTGACCAAATTTAAACTTTATCTTTATATTATTCCGACACGATAAGCAAAGTTTGTTAAGTTGAATCTCAAGAAGTGTAAACTGTATTCATACATTCATTTAACCTTGACCAAACCCTGACGATTCACGAACCATTATAATTGGATTGGAAAATATACGTGTATATATATATATATATATATATATATATATATATATATATATATATATATATATTACAAAAATATAATATTAACTTAGTAAAAAAAACGTCCCGATTTAAAATAATATATTTTGATAAACAACGAGTCACTGATTTATAGAAGCAAATGACTACAACACTCAATTTTATAAGTTATATTTTTTATAAGGTAATTTATTGATGAGTAAGTCAAATTATTAATAAGGGTACACGTCGCGTAACGTAAAAGGCTAGTTTTCTAAACGTACGAAAGTGCGTTCGAAAAACCGAAAGTGGTACACGAGTCGAGTATTAACGTATGAGTCAACGGACCTAAAATTTCAAGTCAACTATGTACATGAATATAATATAATATATATATAATTAATATAAATTATATATATATTATATATATAATAATATGTCGACAAACAAGAAAACAAAAAAATTGTGAGCTGGATTTTGGGGCCATGCGACCGCATGAGAAATAGCCATAAAACCTATGCGATCGCATGACGGTCAGAATTCAGAAACATTCTATAAATTGGCCAGTTTGCTCAACACACACATATTAATATCTATATTACTCCGTATTTATTTATTTTATTTATAATAATAATAATAATAATAATAATAATAATAATAATAATATTATTATTATTATTATTATTATTATTAATATTAATATTATTATTAATCTTATGATTATTAGTAGTATTAATATTATACATAAAATACTACGACGAGGTCTTGAGCGTGTCACTTTCAAAATGGGTTTTCAAGCGGGATAGAGCTAAGGAAATTATGGGTAATGTTCGGGGGTATATTTATGAATCAAACCTAGTGTTTATCATCTCCGTTACGTCTACGTATTTTCCTACAATATTGAATCTCAATATTGATACGTAAGCACTCATATTTTATCTTTTATATATTAATTGTGTATCCATGTCTAGTGCTGGAGTATATATATTTATACATACGTGTATGCTAAATTTCATCGTTAAACAGTTTATAATAGATCACGAATTAAATAGATATATTACTTGTAAAAGGTATATGATATACATGTTTTTGGAAAGCTGGCGAAAAATCAATAACTTTTCATTTAGATATCGAATAGTTTCGATGAACGGATTAAAAGATATGATCAACTGAATTATAATTGACGTTAATTAGAATTGCTTTTGAATCTGCAATTAATATTTAAACAAATTGTTTGTAAGATTGATAAATTAGATTTTTGAATATTACCAACCGAGTAAATGAATCCTTATATAAGGTACGTCTCGTTTTGTTGAACTATTGTCAAAATTGACTTTTTGAAACGACTTTGGATAAGTTTTGTATGTCGATCTCGAGCATTAGGATTGTGATACACTATGACCTGACCTAGCTTGATAAACATTTATTGACCAACATATGTTCTCTTGGTTGAGATCTACGGTTATTTGGTAATTCGAGTTTCGGTCACATTTTGGTGAACGACTTTATATGCTGCTAAGGTGAGTTTCATTTGCTCCCTTTTACTCTTTACGTTTTTGGGCTGAGAATACATGAAAATGCTTTATTAACTGTTTTACAATATTTATATGCGTGAGTTTCATTTGCTCCCTTTTTAATTGCTTTTGCAATCTATATTTTTGGGCTGAGAATACATGCACTTTGTTTTAAATGAAATGGACACAAGTACATCCTAAATTCAATACCGAGTTTGAACTTAAAATCCCTTAGCTTTGGTAACTAGTAACTGCCAGTTATAAGAACTAGTGGGCGCGAGTAGTAGTACATGGATCCATAGGGCTTGACATCCCCGCCTGTTCCAGGTATAGAAACCCTAGCCTGAACTATAAAATAGATGTATGCTATTTGAGTTTAGTACACATTGGTTTACGTGTATTGTACATGTTGGTTGCATGTATGTTGAAACAGGGGTACTTATTATAACGTTAAAGTTTAGTTACCAGGGTGCTCAATTTCGTAGAATATTTTGATAAACGTTTCTGGATGAAGCAACTGAAATCTTGTGATCCACATTTATATACAGATTATACGAAACAATAAAACTATGAACTCACCAACCTTTGTGTTGACACTTGTTAGCATGTTTATTCTCAGGTTTCCTAGAAGTCTTCCGCTGTTTGCTTATACGTTATACAAGCTATGTGCATGGAGTCATAGATGCTTTATTCAAGAAAACTTTGCATTCACAAAATCATCACCATATATCTTATTTTGACTGCATTGTCAACGGATGTAGTATTGTAAACTATTATATACGGTGATTGTCTATACGTAGAAATCATCAGACATCGAAAACCTTGGATTTATATATTCATTTATGGTGTGCCTTTTCAAAAGAATGCAATGTTTACAAAACGTATCATATAGAGGTCAAAACCTCACTATGAAATCAATGAATGATGTATTCGTCCAAAGGGATTTGGAAGGATCGTCACAGAATAAGGTACAAAATTCACTAGACACGTAACTCTTATCGGCACCCGTATCGAATAAAATAGTTGCGTAACAATTATTGACAAGATACGTACCCGTGATGACCTCATCTTCTTCTCGGGCTTTAGCAGCAGTAATAACAAATGCACGGCCCTTTGCAGCAGTAGTATTGGCTCAAGTAGTGGGAGTATCTTTTTTCTTAGGGCAATTTGGACTAATGTGTCCCTTTTCCTCACAAGTGTAACAAGTAGGAGGAGCTTTAGCAGGAACAATAGCTTTATCCTTCGGAGGAGTCTTACAAGTCTTAGCTACATGTCCCACCTTCTTACACAAAGAACAAGTAGCAGTGCACCGCCCAGGTGGTGCCTTTCACAACGGACATAAAAAGGATAGATACCCTTATAATTCATCCTTGTACTATCCGCAGGCTTCTTACTAACATCCTGAGTCGTACCTTGAGATGGTTCAAATTTCCTTTTACCATCACTACTCTTAGTATCAACTTGCTTACTAGCCAAAGCTCTTTTTCTTTTGGCCATCATCAGATTTTGAGCCATGAGAATCACGACATCAAGGGTAACTTTCTCAGGAGCGATAACATTTCCCTGAACATTCTCAGGGAGACCTTCGATATACCTTTCGATCTTTCTCGGCTCGGTAGGAAACATTTCGGGACACAATGTAGAAAGCTCAAGAAAACGATTAGTATAGCTTTCTATGTCGGTACCCTTAACTTTGAGTTCCCAGAACTCGGCTTCAAGCTTTTGAACGTGACTTCTAGGACAAAACTTGTTAACCATCATGATTTTAAGTTCATCACATGGGGTGGCATTAACATTATCAATTCCCACAGACTTATAATGAGTGGTCCACCAAGTCATAGCATTTCCAGCTAATGAACTAGTGGCATATTTAACTCGGCCATTGTCCCCGCAGTTGCAGACACGGAAGATGGACTCTAGTTTTTCGAACCATCGGACTAGTTCCACGGCCTCTTCACTTCCCTTGAAAGCAAGAGGGTTGCAGTTCATAAAGTCCTTGTAAGAACAAGGTTTCGGTTAATTGTTAGCATGATTAGGTTGGACGTTACCTTGGGCGGCAGCAAGTAACTGTTAGAATTGCTCATTGGTCAACACAATGAATAAAATAAAGTATTGATATCACATGATATAAATGAAACACTTTATATTATTAGAACGAGGCATTAAATAAGCCTTTATTACACGAGTTGGAAATAAGAATAGTTTAGGCAAAGCCTTTACATAGATAAGAAATTGGAAAAATAAACTAGGAAATATTAAGATTGAAGTCGTCTTTGAAAGGACCCGTTCATATACATTATAAACGATTCACAATAGTTGATTACATTGCGAGGTATTTGACCTATATATGATATATTTTACAAACATTGCATTCGTTTTTAAAAGACAATCTTTCTTTACATCAAAAATTGACAGGCATGCATACCATTTCATAATATCCACTATCCAACTATAAATTGATTTAATAATAATCTTTGATGAACTCAATGACTCGAATGCAACGTTCTTTGAAATATGCTATGAAAGACTCCAAGTAATATCTTTAAAATGAGCAAATGCACAGCGGAAGATTTCTTTAACACCTGAGAATAAACATGCTTTAAAGTGTCAACCAAAAGGTTGGTGAGTTCATTAGTTTATCATAATCATTTATTTCCATCATTTTAATAGACCACAAGAATTTTATTTCCAGTTCTCATAAATATACGTCCCATGCATAGAGACAAAAAATAATCATTCATATGGATTGAACACCTGGTAACCGACATTAACAATATGCATATAAGAATATCCCCATCATTCCGGGATCCTCCTTCGGACATGATATAAATTTCGAAGTACTAAAGCATCCGGTACTTTGGATGGGGCTTGTTGGGCTCAATAGATCTATCTTTAGGATTCGCGTCAATTAGGGTGTCTGTTCCCTAATTCTTAGATTACCAGACTTAATAAAAAGGGGCATATTCGATTTCGATAATTCAACCATAGAATGTAGTTTCAATTACTTGTGTCTATTTCATCAAACATTTATAAAAGCAGCGCATGCATTCTCAGTCCCAAAAATATATATTGCAAAAGCATTTAAAAAGGGAGCAAATGAAACTCACCATACTGTATTTCGTAGTAAAAATACATATAACGTCATTGAACAAGTGCAAGGTTGGCCTCGGATTCACGAACCTAAATTAATTATGTATATATATGTGCTGGTCAATATTTGTCTAACAAATTAGGTCAAGTCATAGTGTACCACAATCCTAATGCTCGAGACTAATATGCAAAGGTCAACAAAAGTTAATTTGACTCAAAATGATTTTCAAAATTTATACATGATTATTATATAGTTTAAATATCGTCATTTTATATTTTTAAATATTTTTAAAAGATTTAATAGAGTAAATAATATAATTCATTTATTAATAAATAAAATTTTATATAAAAATATACTTTTATATATCTTAAGTAATAAAATTTATAAAGTTAATTTTAAAAAAATATTATGATAGGTTTTATTAAGGTAATTATATTATTTGTATTACATATTTATTTGATAAAATAACATTGATAATAATAATAAGTAAAAGTTGTATTATTTTGCAATAATAATTATTATTATTCTTTTAATAAAAATATCAATATTTATATTTACTAATAATGATATTATAATAAAACGATAATTCTAATTATGATAACTTTAATATTTACGATACTTTTTAATATTAACTTTAAAATAATAATTCTATTTAAAATGATAATAATAATGATATTTTATAATAACAATGACATTTCTATTAAAATGATATTTTTTTGTTAAAATGATAGTTTTAATACTAACGATACTTTTAATAATAATAGTAATGATAAAAATAATAAAAATGATAATTTTATCTATATTAATATCTTATAATATTTTAATTTCATCATGATACTCATACTCATTATTTCCTAATCGTTTCGTTTAATAGCTTTTAATCGTCCTTTATATTGTGTTCATAATACTAATAATAATAGTACTAAAAAAAATTAGGTGTTACTAATATTAGTTTTAATTACAATAATACTAATAATGATAATTACTATGATATTATTAATAATACTAATAACTATTTTAATGATAATAATAATAATAATAATAATAATAATAATAATAATAATAAGCTAATAATAATAATAATAATAATAATAATAATAATAATAATAATAATAATAATAATAATAATACTAATTATAATTTTAACGATGATAACAATAGTAATAATAATAAAAATAACAATTTTTAATGATAATTCCTTTTATTAATAATGATAATAATAAGATAAAACTAGAACGACGGTAATAACGACGATAATAATAATCATTTTTAATAATAATACAAAAATTCGATGGACTATAACTTCAAATCCGTTCATCGAAATCATTCGATATCTAAATGAAAAGTTCTTAATTTTTCGCTAGCTTTCCAACGACATGCATATCTTATACCTTATCTCAGTCGCATATATAACTAATTCAGGATTCAACATAACATAACTAAAGGCAATATCAAAAGTACAAACATGCATAATCCTATATACTCGAGCACTAGTCAGGGATACACTATTAGCATGTAAAAGTTAAATTATGAGTACTCACGTATCAATATTGAGATTCAATATTGCAGGAAAGGTACGTAGACGCAACGGAGATGATAAACACTATATTGACCTCACGAGCATACCCATGAACCATACCAATCACCTCCATAGCTATAACCCATAATTTCCTTAATCCAATCCCACTCGAAAAACAATTTCGAAATCACTCGGACAGCACTCTGACGTAATATTTTATGTATACTAATAATATCTTGAAATAATACGGAGTAAATATATATATGTAAATCGATTGAGAGAGTTTAGAGAAAAATATTTTCAAGTTTTTATGAAATAATGAAA
Source organism: Rutidosis leptorrhynchoides (assembly GCF_046630445.1). Classification (NCBI taxonomy): domain Eukaryota; kingdom Viridiplantae; phylum Streptophyta; class Magnoliopsida; order Asterales; family Asteraceae; genus Rutidosis; species Rutidosis leptorrhynchoides. The sequence continues at coordinate 164,902,330 of NC_092336.1, forward strand.
CCTATTGAATTCTATTTATAATAGATTTTTGAATTATTAAATAGAATTATTAAAGTATGAATTATTAAAGTATGAATTATTAAAGTGAATTATTAAAGTATGAATTATTAAAGTGAATTATTAAAGTATGAATTATTAAAGTGAATTATTAAAGTATGAATTATTAAAGTGAATTATTAAAGTTAAAGTAAAGTAAAAATAAAGTAAAGGTAAAGTTTAAGTATAGTAAAAGTATAAAACTATGTACGTATAATACGCGTATAAATATATATAATATTAATTTAAATCGTTATATATATTTAATAAAATAAAATATAAATATCGTTATCTTTATCATACTGGTTAAGTAATGAGTTGTCAAAAGTGGTTCTAGATATTTATAAAAGTTATATACGTTTTAATAATAAAGTTCTTTTTAAACTGAAAACGTTTTTGTACGTTTGAAACTAAATCAAATAAATATAATAATTTTGTTTTCCAAAACCAAATATATTTTTAAGAATCATTTTGTTTAAAGGTTAAAATAATGGAAATCGTTATATCATAAAATGTTTTAAAAAAAGTAGAATCATATATATTCATAATAGGTTTCAAGTTTTTAAATTACAGTTTGTTGGTGAAGCATGGGATAAAGTTCAAAGGTTAAATAAACGTATGAAATCATCTTAATGAAAAATGTCGAGTTACTTAACTTGTCGATATCTAACATCTAAGTTATTTACACTTCACGTTCTTACTTATAAATCACTTTACCATTTTCCGAATGTTGTCAAAAAGAATAGATTTCTTAAATCACAGTGGACCTCATAACATAGACCCGTAATCATATCATAATGTATCTGATAAATCAACAATTTGATATTATCTTCTAATTTCATCGATAAACATATTGAAATAAATACGATCATGTAAAGTATTATACGTTTAATACTTTATTAATATTCTCAAGTTATAATATATATATATACATATATATACATATTTATTTATATATAACGGTTCGTGAATCGTCTGAATTTGGTCGAGGTTATAATGAATGTATGAACACAATTTAAAATTCTTGAGATTTAACTTAACAAACTTTGCTTATCGTGTTGGAATAATATAAAGATAAAGTTTAAATTTGATTGGAAATTTCCGGGTTGTCACAGTACCTACTCGTTAAAGAAATTTGGTCCCGAAATTTGAGTGGAAAGGTCGTGAATGATAATAAGTATGTTTTCATGATGCATACAGGCTGAAAATTAGAGTTTTATCATCAGCGAATAATTTGGATAAACAATCCATTTATATGAAGAGTACGAATGAAGCTAACATAGAAGAGTGAAATGAGTAAGTGTAGATTCATCTTATCATTTGACGTAGATATGATTGATTTCCAGATTTCAAGGGATTTGAAGAAAATCTTTGTAATAAGATTTGATTCTCCGGTAACAAAAGGAATTAGGATCCGCTTTAAATGCGATCGTCCATTTTAATTGTTCTGTCGGAGATTTTCTTATAAATTCACCTCCTTCCTTTTCTTACAACTCACACCTTCTGTTGATGCATTTTATGCAAGTCCCTAGACATATACCCACGTCCATTGCAGGTACAACAGTTTACAGGCCACCATGATCGTTCGTTATTATCCTATTTGTGTTTGTATGTGGTTACAGCAACTGCAGGAACGAGATGTGGATGTTTGACTATGTTAGACTTAGTCAGACGTCCGAGTGAAGCCTCACTCGTACGGCTGACAGGCTCATACGCACGGTTGATGTTGAGCTAAGTCACAATTACAATCTAAATGAGAAGACACGAGTGAGTGATCACCCGTACGGCTGATGAAGCCAACTCGTATGTGTGATGGATGAATCGTACGGGTGAGTCAACAGCAGGGGTATATAAAGTCTTATGTTCTTCATTTTTAGGTTAAGCCTCTCATTTGTTACACACACTCAGATCTGGTGAGCTCCTCCGATTCTCTCTCAACCCAAATCACCCAGGTGGTGAATAATAGATCTAGGTGTTGATCTAATCACACTTGATTTAGTTGTGGTATGACTAAATTAATCACAAAAAGCTTAACCTATTCACTAGAGGGTTTGATTCACTTATTCCGTCATTGTGTGAGTTAAATCTGTTGATTTCTAAGTTCCTAGTCATGTTTCATCACCTTCTATTCTTTCTCCCTCAACTCATATTTTAAAGTATTCATCAATATGCTCCATCCAGTTCTGATTCTCGATATACTTATAACTTTCATATCGGTCATTCTTCTTTTTCATCTACCGCCGGAAGAATCTATTTACTTCTACTATACTCTTGGGTTTATAGTGTTTCTAGTTCTCCCGTGTCTTTATATTGCTATATGCATCGATATATATGGTTTATAATTTTTGGTTTGTCGTTGGGCTTTATATCTTCCCTTATATTTCAAAGTCTCTGTTTCTATCTTCTATAATCATTGTCATCCACAGTTAATGCTCTCTTTTATTTGCTGCAATTTATACCCCAATTTCTATTTCGGAGTTTTGTCCTTTCGTTTCTTCTTCTTGCGATTAAGCACCGCTTGTAATGGTCCAGAATTCACAAATATGATTTTCGGAATGAACATTGTTAATGTTCTAGGAAGGAAATTGTGATGGCACGATCTTGACTTGTCAAATTACTAGAATACCTTGGAAAAGGCCGAATCATCAAGAAATATTTTCTTGATATTTTAGAGGTTAAATAGAATACAAGAGTCGTATAACAAGGCACATGATGATGTTATGATCTGTGAATCATCACGTTCCATTTAGAAACTTAGCATGAATTACTGTAATATAATCACGTTGATCAAGTGTCATTATATTATACTAACTCATGCTTCAGTTTCCAACACTACTTCAAAAACATTCATATTTTAAACTCAAAGGTTTACAGAGTATAGGAACTAAACAGTTTCCTTTTTGATGTAATACAGAGAGATAAATGATTCCAGATAAGAATAGTTATGGAAATATCTTCAGAAATATGGAGGATATTTATAATGAAAGATACGATGATATCTTAGAATTTCTAATATCAGAGGATGATGAAGAATATTGTCTGTAAGGGTTTAGTGTCAGGAGCAAGGTATTCGTTAATGACTTCAGCAGACACTGAATCATTTGGATTCTTTAAAGGCAGGTTCAGTCTTTGTGATTTGTCCACAGCCTCCTTCATACTTTGCTCAATCCGTTTTCCAGTTCCAAAACTTCTCTATTTCTGAGCTTTGTTAATACACTAATCTTTATCATCAAACTTTTTACTGCTAAGGTCGTTTACAGTTTTTGTTGCTTCATCAGCATTTCGAGAACTAGTTCGCGGTTCAGAGTGTTTTTCAGAAACTTCACATTCGAAGTATGTAAGCCTTGGAAATAGACGTTATGTATAACTGTTGGTGTCAACATGCTGTGAGATTTCAAAATACTGATTGCTAACTCCCAATGATTCGTATGACAATTCTCGTTACAAGAGGCAGATGAGTAAATGATGAGGTTTCGATAAATATAAAGATTCTTCGGAATGCCCAAGGTCAGTGAAGTTGTTGGTAAGTTTATTGCTAATGTGGTGGAATATGAAAGGTTCTCCGGTAACAAAAGGGTAATCACAAATATCAAAATTATGATAAGGCTACTCCGAATGAAAAAATCGAAGTTGTCTTGCTGGAGCTGCGATATAATTTGCTACTTTGCAAAGGAATTGCAAGGTTATTTTTGCTAATAAATGCCAAAAGATCTGACACAGATATGTGTTGAATTATGACCTTGGTTTCGAGACCTTTTTAAGTACATAACTGTGGGTAATATGTGGTTGGATCATCATCTCGATTGCTCATTATTTGAAGTGTCTTTAGAGATTTTCGAAGGGTTTGAACATAGATTGTAATCGTTTGTATACATTTGATGTTCTAACACACTTTTGAAGTCAAAGTATAGCTTTGAAAGATGTAGGAATCTAAAAGTATTGGTACCGGTTATATCTCGAATTGAATTCTGAGATTTTAAAATCAGAATACTTAATTGGGTTTGAATGAGTATGGTTGTTTTGATTTCTATGAAAGAATGTATATTATTGTGAAAGTAGGAAGTATAATTGATAATTTGCTTAATCTGATTCGAAGAATGTAACATATTAATTGTGAATTTATATATATCTCTCGAGTATTACCTACCCGTTAAAAAAATTTTCACAATTAATATTTTGTACATAAGAATTTTATTACAGTCTTTATGAAAATATATATGTATATATTCTCCTCAGATGGATTTTAATGAGTTAATACTAAATTAAACTCATTCGATTTACGGTTGGAACTAGAATTGAATAATTCCTTGAAGGTTTAGAGGTTACATAAGTATTTCTTCAATAATATTGAAATTATGAATCAATACTTCGTTATTTGTTGAGATGTGATGTTGGTTTTCGTTAAATTCTTGTGAACTTCGCAAAGTACGAATGATGTTATCTGAAAAGTTTCGGTTACATTAATGATGAAGTGTAAAATCAAATATATACTTGATTTATTAGGAATTGGAATTTGTTGAATTGAGACAGAGATTGTAGTTAACGATGGTTAAGTCGCGGGTGAGGGACGTACATTATTGCATATTTGTAATATGAATTAACTGAGTAGTTAAGATTCACACACAATAGCTTAGCACGGAAAGATTTATTTTTTATTTCAAAAAATATATATATATATATATATATAAAATATATATATAATTTCTTCAGAGGGAATGAGTTAATTCTTCATAACTTGTTGATACAATATACACGTTATTGATTCGTAATGATGTCCACAGTGATTCTTGAACTGACGGAGTTTGTGATGTTATAGGTGTTGTTGATTCTGATGTTGACTGTACTGACGATGCTGGTGACGTTGACGGTACTGTTGATGCTGTTGGTAAAACAAGTTTAACTTGTTAATCACACACCATTTTTGTCAGGGTTTCTACTCTTCCTTCTATCATTTTGGTTCGCTTAACTGATTTATGGTTAGGGCTAGATTAGATAATCTCTAAGACTTTAGAGATTATATAATCACCGCGGAATGTTTCTCCAATGAAGTTATGAATTAATACTTCATCAGTTATTGTTGTTGGTACTCCTTGGTATCTATGGTGCGTATGACATTGATGCTCGTGGGACAGATTGTGAAGTTGAGGTTTACAACGCGGTTGTGGTTGGAGGTGGTAATGGTACTGTTGGCGTTGATGATGGTGGTACTGGTTATGCTGCTGGTGCTGCTGCTGGTGTTTGTAATCTCTGCACCATATTCTCCAAAGCCACTACCGGAGCGCGAAGTTCGTTGACTTCTTCTATTATTCCAGGATGATTGTCGGTCGGAACGAGCGGATAAATAAAATCTAGAATTTGATGTAGTATATAATCGTGACGAGATACCCTGGAAATGAGAGAGAAAATGGTGTCTCGAACAGGTTCGCCGGTAAGTGCTTCAGGTTCTTCGCCAAGAGGGCAATGTGGTGGATGGAAAGGATCGCCTTCTTCTTGTTTCCAATGATTGAGGAGGCTACGAACCCATCCCCAATTCATCCAGAATAGGTGATGACTGATTGGTTGATCCATTCCGGTCAAACTGCTTTCGGAGCTTGAGTGAGATTCCATTTCGGAATCCGAGTGACTTGAACTGATGACAAATTCCATTTCGTACGATTGGATAAAGGATTTTCGATATAAAAATGATTTTTTAGCTATCGGGTGGTATTCTATTTACATAGGATATCTATATATAGAGATCAAAAGATTTCATAGTTTACGGAGGAATTTGCGGGGTATGTCAGGTAAAGTTTAAAGTAACAGATACGATAAGATATGATTTAGCAGATACGCTAAGATATGAAGTTTGTCTATACACTACTCATGCAATTAATGTAGCAAGACGTGTCTAGACTAATAATGATAAGCAGGTAATTTCCTAAGGATGATAAGCAGATGATTTCCGACTAGAAATGATAAGCAAAACTTTTGACATGCAGACACGGTCGAAGTCCAGACTCACTAATGCATCCTAACGATTTATCAGTTAGACACATTAATGCAGACCTGGTTCGCTAAGACCACCGCTCTGATACCAACTGAAAGGACCCGTTCATATACATTATAAACGATTCACAATAGTTGATTACATTGCGAGGTATTTGACCTATATATGATATATTTTACAAACATTGCATTCGTTTTTAAAAGACAATCTTTCTTTACATCAAAAATTGACAGGCATGCATACCATTTCATAATATCCACTACCCAACTATAAATTGATTTAATAATAATCTTTGATGAACTCAATGACTCGAATGCAACGTTCTTCGAAATATGCTATGAAAGACTCCAAGTAATATCTTTAAAATGAGCAAATGCACAGCGGAAGATTTCTTTAACACCTGAGAATAAACATGCTTTAAAGTGTCAACCAAAAGGTTGGTGAGTTCATTAGTTTATCATAATCATTTATTTCCATCATTTTAATAGACCACAAGAATTTCATTTCCAGTTCTCATAAATATACGTCCCATGCATAGAGACAAAAAATAATCATTCATATGGATTGAACACCTGGTAACCGACATTAACAATATGCATATAAGAATATCACCATCATTCCGGGATCCTCCTTCGGACATGATATAAATTTCGAAGTACTAAAGCATCCGGTACTTTGGATGGGGCTTGTTGGGCCCAATAGATCTATCTTTAGGATTCGCGTCAATTAGGGTGTCTGTTCCCTAATTCTTAGATTACCAGACTTAATAAAAAGGGGCATATTCGATTTCGATAATTCAACCATAGAATGTAGTTTCAATTACTTGTGTCTATTTCGTCAAACATTTATAAAAGCAGCGCATGCATTCTCAGTCCCAAAAATATATATTGCAAAAGCATTTAAAAAGGGAGCAAATGAAACTCACCATACTGTATTTCGTAGTAAAAATACATATAACGTCATTGAACAAGTGCAAGGTTGGCCTCGGATTCACGAACCTAAATTAATTATGTATATATATGTGCTGGTCAATATTTGTCTAACAAATTAGGTCAAGTCATAGTGTACCACAATCCTAATGCTCGAGACTAATATGCAAAGGTCAACAAAAGTTAATTTGACTCAAAATGATTTTCAAAATTTATACATGATTATTATATAGTTTAAATATCGTCGTTTTATATTTTTAAATATTTTTAAAAGATTTAATAGAGTAAATAATATAATTCATTTATTAATAAATAAAATTTTATATAAAAATATACTTTTATATATCTTAAGTAATAAAATTTATAAAGTTAATTTAAAAAAAATATTATGATAGGTTTTATTAAGGTAATTATATTATTTGTATTACATATTTATTTGATAAAATAACATTGATAATAATAATAAGTAAAAGTTGTATTATTTTGCAATAATAATTATTATTATTCTTTTAATAAAAATATCAATATTTATATTTACTAATAATGATATTATAATAAAACGATAATTCTAATTATGATAACTTTAATATTTACGATACTTTTTAATATTAACTTTAAAATAATAATTCTATTTAAAATGATAATAATAATGATATTTTATAATAACAATGACATTTCTATTAAAATGATATTTTTTGTTAAAATGATAGTTTTAATACTAACGATACTTTTAATAATAATAGTAATGATAAAAATAATAAGAATGATAATTTTATCTAGATTAATATCTTATAATATTTTAATTTCATCATGATACTCATACTTATTATTTCCTAATCGTTTCGTTTAATACCTTTTAATCGTCTTTTATATTGTGTTCATATTACTAATAATAATAGTACTAAAAAAAATTAGGTGTTACTAATATTAGTTTTAATTACAATAATACTAATAATGATAATTACTATGATATTATTAATAATACTAATAACTATTTTAATGATAATAATAATAATAATAATAATAATAATAATAATAATAATAATAAGCTAATAATAATAATAATAATAATAATAATAATAATAATAATAATACTAATTATAATTTTAACGATGATAACAATAGTAATAATAATAAAATAACAATTTTTAATGATAATTCCTTTTATTAATAATGATAATAATAAGATAAAACTAGAACGACGGTAATAACGACGATAATAATAATCATTTTTAATAATAATACAAAAATTCGATGGACTATAACTTCAAATCCGTTCATCGAAATCATTCGATATCTAAATGAAAAGTTCTTAATTTTTCGCTAGCTTTCCAATGACATGCATATCTTATACCTTATCTCAGTCGCATATATAACTAATTCAGGATTCAACATAACCTAACTAAAGGCAATATCAAAAGTACAAACATGCATAATCCTATATACTCGAGCACTAGTCAGGGATACACTATTAGTATGTAAAAGTTAAATTATGAGTACTCACGTATCAATATTTAGATTCAATATTGCAGGAAAGGTACGTAGACGCAACGGAGATGATAAACACTATATTGACCTCACGAGCATACCCATGAACCATACCAATCACCTCTATAGCTATAACCCATAATTTCCTTAATCCAATCCCAGTCAAAAAACAATTTCGAAATCACTCGGACAGCACTCTGACGTAATATTTTATGTATACTAATAATATCTTGAAATAATACGGAGTAAATATATATATGTAAATCGATTGAGAGAGTTTAGAGAAAAATATTTTCAAGTTTCTATGAAATAATGAAACCTATTGAATTCTATTTATAATAGATTTTTGAATTATTAAATAGAATTATTAAAGTATGAATTATTAAAGTGAATTATTAAAGTATGAATTAATAAAGTGAATTATTAAAGTATGAATTATTAAAGTATGAATTATTAAAGTGAATTATTAAAGTATGAATTATTAAAGTGAATTATTAAAGTTAAAGTAAAGTAAAAATAAAGTAATGGTAAAGTTTAAGTATAGTAAAAGTATAAAACTATGTACATATAATACGCGTATAAATATATATAATATTAATTTAAATCGTTATATATATTTAATAAAATAAAATATAAATATCGTTATCTTTATCATACTGGTTAAGTAATGAGTTGTCAAAAGTGGTTCTAGATATTTATAAAAGTTATATACGTTTTAATAATAAAGTTCTTTTTAAACTGAAAACGTTTTTGTACGTTTGAAACTAAATCAAATAAATATAATAATTTTGTTTTCCAAAACTAAATATATTTTTAAGAATCATTTTGTTTAAAGGTTAAAATAATGGAAATCGTTATATCATAAAATGTTTTAAAAAAAGTAGAATCATATATATTCATAATAGGTTTCAAGTTTTTAAATTACAGTTTGTTGGTGAAGCATGGGATAAAGTTCAAAGGTTAAATAAGCGTATGAAATCATCTTAATGAAAAATGTCGAGTTACATAACTTGTCGATATCCAACATCTAAGTTATTTACACTTCACGTTCTTACTTATAAATCACTTTACCATTTTTCGAATGTTGTTAAAAAGAATAGATTTCTTAAATCACAGTGGACCTCATAACATAGACCCGTAATCATATCATAATGTATCTGATAAATCAACAATTTGATATTATCTTCTAATTCCATCGATAAACATATTGAAATAAATACGATCATGTAAAGTATTATACGTTTAATACTTTATTAATATTCTCAAGTTATAATATATATATATATACATATATATACATATTTATTTATATATAACGGTTCGTGAATCGTCTGAATTTGGTCGAGGTTATAATGAATGTATGAACACAATTTAAAATTCTTGAGATTTAACTTAACAAACTTTGCTTATCGTGTCGGAATAATATAAAGATAAAGTTTAAATTTGATTGGAAATTTCCGGGTTGTCACAGTCTTCATATTTCTTCTTCTCGTCCTCAACCTTCTTCATAAACTCCTCAACTTTCTCATTCTTTGCCTTTTGTTTCTCATGCAGGAACTCGAGATTATCATAGAGATTAGTAACCCTACTATTGACTACATTGCATTCGTAGTCTCTTAGAGCAAGTTGGTGTTTCACACGGTTTTCCTCCACCTTCAATCTAGAGTCAACATTTTCTTTCAAATGAGCGAGAGATTGCTTCCCCCATCGGGCACTTCTTTCTCTTTCATACTTCACCAACTTTATCTCTTTCTTTAACTCAGCATTTTCCTCCAAAAGTTTCTTGATCACTAGGTCTTTTTCATCCACTCGAGCCTCAATTCTCGCCACGTGGCGAAACAAACCTTCCAAGTTCTTTTCGGTAGTCTTTCGCAAGTTCATTATCTCATACTTAGCATCATTATCACAAAAAGGAGATCATGCTCTTTTCCTTGACGGACCAGTTTCCTCAGGACGTTTCCCCTTATCTTCAGTTCTCGGGGTCGGGTAGTATTCGGGAGACTTAGATGAATCTTGGTGAGTGTTTGGACTGTAGTTCAATGGTGGTGAGGCAGGACCACCAAAGCCATAAGGTGGACTTTGGACTGGTCTTTCAGCGGAAGACCTTTCAGCATCTTTTTCTGTCGGCTTGAAAAGAGTCATTTTGTTCGCTTGATGAAAATTAGACATCCTAACATTAGGAAATAGATTTCTATTAGATTTTTAGCCATGAATGTTAAAGCAATGTTTTAAGATTATAAGAAAATCCTAAGTGCTTTAAGTCTAAGGCAGGAAAGGTTATAGTTTCCTAGATTTCTAAGGCACCCTAGCTAGCAAGTAAGGCACATATAAAGATGCAATCTTGGTTCTCTATAACAGCTTGGTTATGCTCTGATACTAATCTATCACACTCCCAGTTAGGGCCTGAGTGAAATGTGACTTAATATCAAATAAACCAACATATTATAATACGAGAACAATACTATATGATAAAAACAAACTTTATTAAGTACGCAGCGGAAAATAAAATGTCGTTACAAGAATTGAAATTGCAATAAAGTAAATGTTTCAAATGCAAGAATAATAAATGCGATAGTTCTTGATCCTAAGTCCAAGTAGCATCACATAAGCAGTAGGTAAATAAACTTGATCAATCGGCACTTGAGACAAACCATGCTAAAGTGTCAACTAAAAATGGTTGAGTGAAATCATAGGTTTAACAAATATGTTTGACCGTTGTTTTAGACTACAAGATTTTTGTTTAAAGTTGATCTCGCAGATCAAAAAGTTATGCCAATTCGTGATATTTAGACTAAACGTTTAAAGTTTGCCCCAATGACAAGTTGTTCTGTCCTTGTCAGTTTAATTTCATTATTAAGTAATACAAAGACTTAGTCAAATGTATCGGGGACGTTACTTCCGATAGGCCTACCCCCAATAATTAAGAATGCATTTAACGAGCAATTAAAAATATCACTGTAGGGACTTTGCAGGACATAGCCAGATATAGCATAGTTTAACAGTTGATACTTGTGTCTAAATTGTAAATAGTAAAAGTAGCATGTGTCTCACCCCAGTAAGTTAAATAAGTTGTGCACATTATAAAGTGGGGCTATGAAGTTCACCTTAGTAAGTAGATGTAACGACCCGCACTTTTTTGATCGTTCTATACTTATAAGATTAATATTTACATAAATTAAACCTTACCAACATGATAAGCAATCCAAATTGTTGAGACTTATGTTTTCGAAAAGAGTTTTACACAACGTTTGACCGTCTAGTTTGACCGATGATATCACGAACTATACAATATATAATAATTATACGTTTGTGTATATATATGTATATATACATATTTAACATGATCTAAGAATGTTTTAATATCTCATTTTGTATTAATAACAATAAGTTATAAGTATATTTTGAAACTACTAACTTAAGTTTTCAAAACGATAACCATACGTAACGTTATTTGACTTAAATACTTATAACCTATAATGTTTATACATATATCGTATAAGTAATGTATTTAATCACTTTTAAAGGGCTTACATACATAAAACAATATAAGTATATTTACAAAAGATAGCTATATTTGAATCCTCGTTCCGTTTTCTCAAAGATTTCTATACGTATACCTAGGGTATATGTACCCGTATCATACGCAGCTTCTAGATGTATTTACTATTGGTATATACCAATAAAAATCTGCTCCTTAGCAGCCTTAAATGATTAAGAAATATGTGGAACCAACCATTTGTCAAGTAGCATGAATTATTTAGCAAGAAAATAAAGTTAGGTATCTTTTTTTTCCTTTATAACCTAAAAACGTTTTTATGCATGCACACCATTTCTTCACCCCATTTTCTCATACTTACACTTCCATTTCTCTCTCAAAATACTCTTAACTTCATACTTGATCATCTCCGAGCATTTTCCCCATCATTTAGCTTCAAAAACAACACTTAAACCTCATAAGAAAACCTTACAAAAACACTTCAAGAAATCCTTCCAAGAACACCAACTTACTTCCAATCTTTCATCCACTTCCATCACCCTTTTGGTTCTAGGTTCTTACTCCTCTTTTACAGCAACCTTGTCCAAGGAACTTGAGGTAGAATCTATGTTCATAACCTTATTCGATTCATATATATATAGCTATCTTATTTTGTGGTATAAAAGTTTAACAACAAGAACATAGTTTGAAAGTTTTCAAACTTGTTTGCAAACTAAATAGATCCTTCTAACTTAACTTTTAAAATACTTCAAGACCTGTAATATATCTTAAATATATGCTAATTTAACAAGGTATAACTTGGTTTTTCAAAGAACACCTTAAAAACTGAATTTACGACATCGGAGTGCAACCGGGGGCTGTTTTGGGTTGGATAATTAAAAACCATCTTAAACTTTGAATTGGAGGTTTATTTTCTGGAAAAATGATTTTTACTATAAATATGATAACACATAAAAATTTCATGATTTAACTCAAAGTATAAGTATTTTTAGAAAAATAATCATTTAAGGTTGTTTACATGATGGAAAATGATTAACTTCATAAGTTTCACTAAAGTTTGACCTATGACCTGTGATTTCGAATACAAACTAAGGTATTTATAGTTCATAGTCTTAAAGAGGGACTCGATCCAAGGAAGTGGCAAGTTGAATCAACGAAAACGGAGTTGTAACGAAGAAACTATGAGCAAAACGAGATCGGATATCTAAGACTAGTTTAGCTACGAAAATAATTGGAGAAAATTAAATAAATCACATCTTTTTAAAATAACATGATATTTTATATATATGTACTCATAATTTAATTTTATATGGTTCAGGATCACCCGTAAACAATACGAGAAGATTAATCATAAGATCCCATGATTGTACGCAACATGTCATTTGACAACACCGGTACTTTATGTACGCAACACGTCATTTGACAACACCGGTACCATGGGTCAAGATTAATCTCGACCAATACATATACGATAGGGTTTTATTTATTTCGTTGGGGGTTTTATTTATTTCATTGCGGGTATATTAAACATCTAAAAATGAACCATTAAAATTGAATTACTAACAACGAACTGCTAACTACGGACTAAGGAATTATTAAAAGTATTAAAAGTATAACAAGTATATAAATGTGACGTTTGTTTAAAAAGAAAAGGTATTGATATATTATATATGGATAGGTTCGTGATATCAACCGGAGACCAAGTCAAATTATATATATCTTCAAGACGAAAGTGAGTATATAGTCCCACTTTTAAACTCTATATATTTCGGGATGAGAATACATGTATTTTATGTTTTACGTTATGGACACAAGTAACTGAAAATATATTCTACGTTGAGTTGTACCACTGGCATACTTCCCTGTAGCTTGGTAACTAATATTTACAGCGGTATTGTGAACGCGAATCCTGTTGATAGATCTATCGGGCCTGACAACCCCAACCGGACTGGACGACCAGTATTCAACGGTTGCACAGTACTTCGTTTTGTGACTACACTTGGTACGGTGTAGTAAGATTTCATATTAAAGGGAATATGCGACGTGATTAAATGTTAAGTATGGTTACCAAGTGCTCAACCACTTAGAATATTTTTATGAAAATGTTTATATATGAAATCTTGTGGTCTATATATATATATTGCTGCCGGCACTAAACCTATATCTCACCAACTTTATGTTGACGTTTTAAACATGTTTATTCTCAGGTGATAATTAGAAGCTTCCGCTGCATTATGTTGAATTTGAGCAGGATCTTGCGTACGCATATTTGTGTCAAAAATAAAACTGCATATCCAAGAACTTGTGTTGTAAAATATGGAAATCGTGTTGTTATCATCATTTGTAAAGTTTGTAAGTCGAAGATTATCGCTAAACGATAATCATCTTTATTTCGTCCAAAGTTTGTATCAAAAATAAGAATCATGGTTTGTAATGTATAATATATGCAGTTTTTCTTTTAAAAATGTCGCATATAGAGGTCAATACCTCGCAATGAAATCATACGTTATCTAACACGTTCTTACGGTTAAGGACGGGTTATGACATGTGGTATCAGAGCGGTGGTCTTAGCGAACCAGGTTTGCATTAGTGTGTCTAACTGATAAGTCGTTAGGATACATTAGTAAGTCTGGACTTTGACCGGTTTTGATTTAAAAACCATTGCTTATCATCGTTGGTTAAAATTTATATGTAAATATTATGTAGTACTAATGGGTTAGTTGTTGTGTGATAGATGTCGGGCTCAAAACTTGTTATCACATTCAGCGACTCCGAACCAGAATCTTCAGATGATGTTCCAGTCATTAACCTATCCGATGACGAAAATAATATCTTTGGGGAAGACTCACAAATTCCGGATGAACCGACTATAGAGAACCCGGAAAGTGAACCCGAGGAGGAAAGTAAACCCGAGGAGGAAAGTGAACCCGAGGAGGAAAGTGAACCCGAGGAGGAAAGTGAACCCGAGGAAGAAATACAGGAAATTACAAAAGAAGAGTTCGAACTAGGAAAGAAACGAAAGGCTAATGAATTAGAAAATTCAAATCCTGAGTTTAATAAGGATGATGTGGCACCAACTCCACTAGACACTACCACCCCTATTCCCGCTATTCCTATTCGTTCTATCCCGGCATCCAGTTCTTCAGTCCCACAGCCAAAATATAGGCAGACAGCCAGGATAAGCGTTAAGCGATTCTTTGAACCTAAACGTCCTAGAAAATAGACCAAACGATGCGCTGCCGTATTAAACCATGGGATCATATAATGTTTTGTATAATATTATTAGTGTGGTTTGTTTAATGTTCGATGTAAGATAAGCATATGTAAAATAGTGAAGTGTGAAATGCAATAATTTTCCATGGTTAAGTATTATTTAGATGGTAGTAATTGATTCTGTACTAAGCTATTAAGTATGGACATTAACGGGTAGGTACTACCCTAGATATAATTATAAAACGCTAATAAGAAGAAAAGGCTTTTATAATAATACCTGGTTCATATTATTAATAAGCTATAATGTACTGTAAATATACACTACATCTATAATATTCCATGTGAATAATTATTTTCTTTTCATTCTTATAGAAGAATATGGCGCGATTGAACCGAATGACGGAACAAGAAATCCAGGAACTCATCAATCAGCGAGTGAACGACAGAATGTTATGGGTCGAGGCTGCAAGAGGTGCTGCAGTTAACCCAAATCCTCGTGTGGGGTGCACTTACAAAACTTTTCAAGCTTGCAAGCCCTCATCATTCAGTGGAACAGAAGGACCGATCGGTTTAACCCGGTGGATAGAAAAGATGGAGACTGTGTTTAAAATAAGTGGTTGTGTTGAAAAGGACATGACCAAGTATGCATCGTGCACTTTACAAGATAGTGCACTCACGTGGTGGAAAAATTATGTGAAGGCTGTAGGAGGAGATGTAGCTTATGATACTCCATGGGAAGAATTCAAAACAATGTTAATCAACGAATATTGTCCAAGGAACGAGGTTAGGAAGTTGGAAGATGAATTACGAAGTCTGAAGGTTATTGGTACTGAAATCACCAACTACAATCAGCGATTCATGGAATTAGTTTTGCTATGTCCTGAATTGGTTCCAACCGAAGAACGGAAAATTGAAATGTACAAAGATGGTTTGCCCAAAAAGGTCAAGGCAAATGTTACAGCATCGAAACCTAAGACAATTCATGAAGCTATAACCATGGCAAACGAGCTAGTGGATCAGGTCATCATGGATAAAAAAGTATCCAATACTGATGTGAAGGTATCAGGTAACAAAAGAAAGTGGAATGGAAATTATGATCGAGGTAACCAACAACAGTCTTTTAAGAAACAAGAAAACACGCAAGGTGCGGGTAGTGGTTTAAGCTTTGGTTATAAAGGACAAAATCCTTTATGCAACCGATGCCACAAACATCACTCTGG
The DNA here is from genome assembly GCF_046630445.1 of Rutidosis leptorrhynchoides. Lineage (NCBI taxonomy): Eukaryota > Viridiplantae > Streptophyta > Magnoliopsida > Asterales > Asteraceae > Rutidosis > Rutidosis leptorrhynchoides. The sequence continues at coordinate 164,918,698 of NC_092336.1, forward strand.
TTACTGTAATGTGGTATGCAACAAATGTAATCGAAAGGGTCATCTTGCTGAAGATTGTAGGGCTCTCGTTACAAATACAAATGGTACCAAGACTCCTGCCAGCAATGCAAATAGAACTGCTTTGGCTACCATTACTTGTTTTGGGTGTGGAAAACAAGGTCACTATAAGAGCCAGTGCCCTAATCCAGAGAAGAATATCGGACCTGCACGTGGGAGAGCATTTGTTATTAATGCTAGAGAGGCATGTGAAGACCCGGAGCTTGTTACGGGTACGTTTACCATTAATAACTTATCCGCATCTATTATATTTGATACTGGTGCTGATAGAAGTTACGTGTGTAGAGACTTTCACGCTAAATTGAATTGTTCATCATTACCTCTAGATGCTAAGTACATGATTGAGTTAGCTAATGGTAAACTAATTAAAGCCGATAAAATTTGCCGTGATTGTAAAATAAATTTAGCCGGAGAAACATTTAAAATTGACTTAATACCCGTAGAATTAGGAAGTTTTGATGTAATAGTCGGCATGGACTGGATGTCCAAAATAGGAGCTGAAGTTGTGTGCGCCAAGAAGGCAATTCGCATTCCTCGTAAGAATAAAACGCCAGTAATGATTTATGGAGAGAAGGGTAACTCAAAGCTAAAACTCATTAGTTATTTGAAAGCTCAAAAGTGCTTGAAGAAAGGGTGCTATGCTATCTTAGCACATGTTAATAAAGTCGAAAAGAAAGAAAAAGAGAAGTGCATCAATGACGTGCCTGTGGCAAGAGATTTTCCTGAAGTATTTCCGGAAGAGTTGCCGGGATTACCTCCATTTAGATCTGTAGAATTTCAAATAGATTTAGTACCAGGAGCTGCACCAGTGGCTCGTGCTCCATATAGACTTGCACCGTCCGAGTTAAAAGAACTTCAAAGTCAGTTAAAAGAATTACTAGACCGTGGATTCATACGACCAAGTACTTCACCGTGGGGAGCTCCAATTTTATTCGTCAAGAAGAAAGACGGATCTTTCCGAATGTGTATAGATTATCGTGAATTAAATAAGTTAACTATCAAGAATCGGTATCCACTACCGAGAATTGACGACTTATTTGATCAACTCCAAGGATCATGTGTGTACTCGAAAATTGACCTAAGATCGGGTTATCATCAATTACGTGTCAAAGAAGAAGATATACCGAAAACTGCTTTTCGGACACGCTACGGTCATTACGAATTTTTGGTCATGCCGTTTGGATTGACGAATGCGCCAGCTGTATTCATGGACCTCATGAATCGAGTTTGTAGTCCATATTTAGATAAGTTTGTTATCATTTTCATTGATGATATTCTTATCTATTCCAAGAGTGAGCAAGAGCATGAACAGCATTTAAGGTTGATATTAGAGTTATTGAGAAAAGAACAGCTATATGCTAAATTTTCTAAATGTGCTTTCTGGTTGAAAGAAGTGCAATTTCTTGGCCACGTTGTTGGTAGCAAAGGAATTCAGGTTGATCCAGCAAAAATTGAAGCCATTGAAAAATGGGAGACTCCTAAGACACCAATGCAGATACGCCAATTTTTGGGTTTAGCCGGTTATTATAGAAGGTTTATTCAAGATTTTTCCCGAATAGCTAAGCCGTTGACAGCGTTAACGCAAAAAGGGAAGAAATATGAATGGACTTCTGAGCAGGAGAGTGCATTTCAATTACTGAAAAAGAAGTTGACTACGGCGCCTATTTTATCGTTACCAGAAGGGAACGATGATTTTGAAATATATTGTGACGCTTCGCGACAAGGTTTTGGTTGCGTTCTTATGCAACGGAAGAAAGTTATTGCATACGCATCCCGACAATTAAAGATTCACGAGCGGAATTATACGACGCATGATCTAGAACTGGGAGCAGTCGTGTTTGCATTGAAGATATGGAGACACTACTTGTATGGGGTTAAATGCACTGTGTTTACTGATCATAAGAGCCTTCAACATATTTTCGATCAAAAACAGCTGAACATGGGGCAACGTAGGTGGGTCGAGTTAATAAACGACTATGATTGTGAAATTCGTTATCATCCCGGGAAAGCGAATGTGGTGGCTGACGCTTTAAGCAGAAAGGAACGAGAACCAATTCGAGTACGAGCAATGAACATAAAAATTCGCATGAATCTCAACTCACAAATCAAAGAGGCTCAACGAGAAGCTCTTACTAAAGAAAACATAGGAAATGAAATAATGAAGAAGTATGGGAAACAACTCATTATGCGGGAAGATGGAATTCGATATTTTGCAAACCGTATTTGGGTACCAAAGTTGGGTGGATTAAGGAAGTTAATATTGAATGAGGCACATAAGACAAGATACTCGATACATCCGGGAGTTGGAAAGATGTATCAAGATCTTAAGACGCATTATTGGTGGCCTAATTTGAAGACAGACGTTGCAACATATGTTGGGGAATGTTTAACTTGTTCCAAAGTTAAAGCAGAACACCAGAAGCCGTCAGGGTTACTTCAACAACCAGAAATCCCAGAATGGAAATGGGACGGTATTACCATGGATTTCATCACGAAGTTACCAAAGACTGCCTGGGGATACGACACCATTTGGGTGATTGTTGATCGTCTCACCAAGTCTGCACATTTCCTGCCTATAAAGGAAACGGATAGAATGGAGAAACTATTACGATTGTATATAAAGGAAATTGTTTCAAGACATGGAATACCTATTTCCATTATATCCGATCGTGATAGTAGATTTACCTCAAAGTTCTGGCAATCACTACAGGAGGCACTAGGAACTCGCTTGGATATGAGTACCGCATATCATCCACAAACCGACGGGCAGAGTGAAAGAACGATTCAGACTCTTGAAGACATGCTCAGGGCATGTGTGATCGATTTTGGAAACGGATGGGATAAATATCTACCATTAGCAGAATTCTCGTATAATAATAGTTATCATGCGAGCATTAAAGCTGCACCATTCGAAGCATTGTATGGAAGGAAGTGTAGATCTCCTATCTGTTGGAATGAAGTAGGAGATCGACAATTAACTGGTCCCGAGATCATACACGAAACGACTGAGAAGATAGTACAAATCAAGGAGAGATTGAAAACAGCCCGTAGTCGCCAAAAGAGCTACGCCGATGTCCGAAGGAAACCATTAGAGTTTCAGATCGGGGACATGGTTATGCTAAAGGTGTCACCTTGGAAAGGTGTAATACGCTTCGGAAAAAGGGGTAAACTGAACCCAAGATATGTAGGCCCGTTCAAGATCATCGAACGCATTGGACCGGTAGCTTATCGACTCGAGTTACCGCAACAACTCGCCGGAGTACATAATACCTTTCACGTCTCAAACCTTAAGAAGTGTCTTGCAAAGGAAGATCTCACCATTCCTCTTGAAGAAATCCATGTCGACGAGAAACTACAATTCATCGAAGAACCAATCGAAATCATGGATCGTGAAGTTAAACAGCTCAAGCAGAGCAACATACCGATAGTTAAGGTTCGTTGGAATGCTAGAAGAGGTCCCGAGTTTACGTGGGAACGAGAGGATCAGATGAAACAAAAGTATCCACACTTGTTTCTCGATGACGCAAAATACGTACAATTTTAAAATTTCGGGACGAAATTTATTTAACGGGGAGGTAATGTAACGACCCGCACTTTTTCGATCGTTCTATACTTATAAGATTAATATTTACATAAATTAAACCTTACCAACATGATAAGCAATCCAAATTGTTGAGACTTATGTTTTTGAAAAGAGTTTTACACAACGTTTGACCGTCTAGTTTGACCGATGATATCACGAACTATACAATATATGATAATTATACGTTTGTGTATATATATGTATATATACATATTTAACATGATCTAAGAATGTTTTAATATCTCATTTTGTATTAATAACAATAAGTTATAAGTATATTTTGAAACTACTAACTTAAGTTTTCAAAACGATAACCATACGTAACGTTATTTGACTTAAATACTTATAACCTATAATGTTTATACATATATCGTATAAGTAATGTATTTAATCACTTTTAAAGGGCTTACATACATAAAACAATATAAGTATATTTACAAAAGATAGCTATATTTGAATCCTCGTTCCGTTTTCTCAAAGATTTCTATACGTATACCTAGGGTATATGTACCCGTATCATACGCAGCTTCTAGATGTATTTACTATTGGTATATACCAATAAAAATCTGCTCCTTAGCAGCCTTAAATGATTAAGAAACATGTGGAACCAACCATTTGTCAAGTAGCATGAATTATTTAGCAAGAAAACAAAGTTAGGTATCTTTTTTTCCTTTATAACCTAAAAACGTTTTTATGCATGCACACCATTTCTTCACCCCATTTTCTCATACTTACACTTCCATTTCTCTCTCAAAATACTCTTAACTTCATACTTGATCATCTCCGAGCATTTTCCCCATCATTTAGCTTCAAAAACAACACTTAAACCTCATAAGAAAACCTTACAAAAACACTTCAAGAAATCCTTCCAAGAACACCAACTTACTTCCAATCTTTCATCCACTTCCATCACCCTTTTGGTTCTAGGTTCTTACTCCTCTTTTACAGCAACCTTGTCCAAGGAACTTGAGGTAGAATCTATGTTCATAACCTTATTCGATTCATATATATATAGCTATCTTATTTTGTGGTATAAAAGTTTAACAACAAGAACATAGTTTGAAAGTTTTCAAACTTGTTTGCAAACTAAATAGATCCTTCTAACTTAACTTTTAAAATACTTCAAGACCTGTAATATATCTTAAATATATGCTAATTTAACAAGGTATAACTTGGTTTTTCAAAGAACACCTTAAAAACTGAATTTACGACATCGGAGTGCAACCGGGGGCTGTTTTGGGTTGGATAATTAAAAACCATCTTAAACTTTGAATTGGAGGTTTATTTTCTGGAAAAATGATTTTTACTATAAATATGATAACACATAAAAATTTCATGATTTAACTCAAAGTATAAGTATTTTTAGAAAAATAATCATTTAAGGTTGTTTACATGATGGAAAATGATTAACTTCATAAGTTTCACTAAAGTTTGACCTATGACCTGTGATTTCGAATACAAACTAAGGTATTTACAGTTCATAGTCTTAAAGAGGGACTCGATCCAAGGAAGTGGCAAGTTGAATCAACGAAAACGGAGTTGTAACGAAGAAACTATGAGCAAAACGAGATCGGATATCTAAGACTAGTTTAGCTACGAAAATAATTGGAGAAAATTAAATAAATCACATCTTTTTAAAATAACATGATATTTTATATATATGTACTCATAATTTAATTTTATATGGTTCAGGATCACCCGTAAACAATGCGAGAAGATTAATCATAAGATCCCATGATTGTACGCAACATGTCATTTGACAACACCGGTACTTTATGTACGCAACACGTCATTTGACAACACCGGTACCATGGGTCAAGATTAATCTCGACCAATATTTCCCTGTAGCTTGGCATACTTCCCTGTAGCTTGGTAACTAATATTTACAGCGGTATTGTGAACGCGAATCCTGTTGATAGATCTATCGGGCCTGACAACCCCAACCGGACTGGACGACCAGTATTCAACGGTTGCACAGTACTTCGTTTTGTGACTACACTTGGTACGGTGTAGTAAGATTTCATATTAAAGGGAATATGCGACGTGATTAAATGTTAAGTATGGTTACCAAGTGCTCAACCACTTAGAATATTTTTATGAAAATGTTTATATATGAAATCTTGTGGTCTATATATATATATTGCTGCCGGCACTAAACCTATATCTCACCAACTTTATGTTGACGTTTTAAACATGTTTATTCTCAGGTGATAATTAGAAGCTTCCGCTGCATTATGTTGAATTTGAGCAGGATCTTGCGTACGCATATTTGTGTCAAAAATAAAACTGCATATCCAAGAACTTGTGTTGTAAAATATGCTAGAAATCGTGTTGTTATCATCATTTGTAAAGTTTGTAAGTCGAAGATTATCGCTAAACGATAATCATCTTTATTTCGTCCAAAGTTTGTATCAAAAATAAGAATCATGGTTTGTAATGTATAATATATGCAGTTTTTCTTTTAAAAATGTCGCATATAGAGGTCAATACCTCGCAATGAAATCATACGTTATCTAACACGTTCTTACGGTTAAGGACGGGTTATGACAGTAGAAGTAGAGTTATTATTCCTTGGAATAGAAGAGTTGGATGAATGTGAGCAGAAAGTCAACCTAATGACATTTAAGAGTAGTTAAATGTTTTGCCCAAGTAGTTTAAGTCTGCAAGTGTTTAAGTGTAGTTCATTTTACTAAGTTCCCATTTTTAGTAAGTTTCCACTTTTAGTAAGTTTCCATTTTAAGTTAGTGTTGAACACTAGTGAGTTATCTTTAATAAGTCCACCACTTATTAAGTGTGCAAGTGAGTGTATGATCACTATAGTCAGGTAGACATTGTGCACCATACTCAAACATCTATGCCACCGCCGAGTCACTTGAATGATCAATTGTTACCATTTGGCCCAGGATCTCTGGACTAAAATCTAAGTTTGGCATTCGAGATCCACAAGCGTCCCATAATGGTACCAAGGATCACCCTAGGCCTTAAGTAGCATTGGCGTTCGAGTAAAATCACAATATCGTGTATGTTTTAATTTTATAACATAAGTGTTATAATATAAGTAGTACCCTATAAGTGTTAGTAGTAGTATAGGTGTATAAGTGTTAAGTAGTATGTAGTATAAGTAGTATTAGGGTTTTAATTAATTAGAGTAGTATTAATATTAGTGTTTAATAATTAATTAATAATTAGGGTTTAGTAATAATTGGTAGTGTTTAGGGTTTAGTGAAGTAATGATTAGGTAATGATTATTAGGGTTATATAATAAATGTTTAGGGTTTAAGTTGTATTAGGGTTTTAATAAATTAGGGTTAGGTTAATTAGGGTTTAAGTATTTAATATATATATGTATATGTATCGTGTATATGTATATATATAGTTTATATTATATATATATATATATATATATATATATATATATATATATATATATATATATATATATATATATATATATATATATATAGGTATATACTTATTTGTTTCCTTTTTTAAATATTTAACAAATCTTTTGATAAATCTTTTAGGGTTTAAAGATCAAACAAAATCTCTTTTTTTATATCGTGTATATGTATGTATGTATATATAAAATTTTTTTTAAATATATGTATGTATATGCCGTATGTATATGTATATATGTATATACATTTTTTTTTACAATTAATAAACATATGTGATAACATAAACATGATTAGGTTTTAGAGTTTTGAAGATCAAAAAATTTTTTTTATATATAGCCGTAGGTATGTATGTATATGTATATATATATATATATATATATATATTTTTTACATGAACAATATGAATGTTAAGATCATGCATGAATATGATTATGAATATAAAAATGAATTGAAAGATAGAATTTAAAAGTTTTAGATCTAGGGTTATACCTTGATAATGTATGATGAAGATTAACAATAAGAAAAGAAGAACACCTTGAAGATGAAGATCAAAAGCACTTTCAAACCAAGAACACTTTGAATATCTTGATGAACACGAAGAACACGATGAAGATTACTTGAAGATTCCTTGAAGATCACTTGAAGATGGTGGTGGTGGTGTGTTTTTCTTGGCCGAAAACCTAAGAGAGGGAGAGAGAGAGGTTTTGGTTTTGAGAAAAGATTGTAAGTATGTTTTGGTACAAGAATAGCTTTAGCCTAAGCCTCTATTTTTAGGTAAGGTTAGAAAGATCTAGAATTAGGGTTTTAGTTAGGAGTACTTAGGGAACAAGTTAGGGTTTGCATGGGTGGTGATGGTGGCCTATTTTGGGAGGGCAAAAGGGTCATTTTATCCCTTTAATTTTTGGCTAGGGCATCAAGGAAGGGTTTGGAACTTTTTCATTTTAGTCCTTGTACTTTAGATTAGCTTAAATGATTCCAAACTTGTTTAAGATTAATTAGTTACATAAATTAAGTTTTAGTTTATTACATCTTTTTCATGGAAGTTAATTAGCTTATTATTTCCATCTTTTATTAACTTGTAAATTATTGTACAAAGTTAATTAATATGTTTTATAATTCTTAATACTTAACAATTATTGATTAAAGTTTAATTATTAAGTTTTTATTTATATTGTTTGGGCATTTAATATTGGAAAAATATAGAATGGAAAAATGAGAGTCATTATACTTTCCATCACCAAGTGGATTATCATGGATTGTAAAAACGTTGGGTGTTGGCAAAGTTTCACTCACTTCATCGTCTTCCTCATCACTCTCACTAACTTCTTCATACTCATTACCATCATCTTCACCTTCATCATTATCCTTATCACAAACATCTTCACCAACCCATAGTGGATTATCATAGACTTTAAAAACATTGGGCATTGATAAAGCTTCAATCAATTCGTCATCTTCCTCATCACTTTCATCATCTTCATCAAATTCATCATCCTCACTATCTTCATGCTCTTCATCCTCATTTACATCATTGGTTATCAAAGATTCGGGTACTTGTGCAATCTTTACTACTTCGGTCTTGGCATAAAAGCTTACATCATCATCATCATCATCATCATCATCATAAAAGACCCAATTTCTTGACCGAGAAGTAGAGACTACAGGTGCGGTGGGTGGTGAAATGGTAGTGGATACAAAATCTTCAACTAAAGGGAGCATGAAACTCACGGTTGTCTCTAAGATTTGAATTGAAGCTTGTTTAATTTCTAACATTTCCCTTAAATCGATTCTCTCTTAAATTAAAGCCTCCATATGGTTAAGGTGGGTTCTCACAATGGTTGAGAATAAATCTAGTAAATTCGAATCGATCTCCTCTTGTTGTTGATCTTGGAATTGATGCTGAGAAGATTGCCATGTCGAGCTATTCCTCTCATAAAAATAGTCCATTGGTTGACCAAAAGAGTCAAAATTTGAAATGGGACAATAATCACAAGGTTGATCCACGGGGACAAAATCATTCATATAACCATTATCATAACCCCCGTCATCACAATAACCATCATACGCACCAAAGTAACCATTCGACTCACCATTAGCTTGCCACGAATCCATACACCCATTATCATTCATACCCATGTAACCATCATTCATATACCCATAACCATCATTCATACCCATATAATCTTCATTATTCATGCCCACGTACTCATTATCATCATTCATTCCCAAATAACCATTATCCAAACCTATGTGACTTGAGTCTCCCATCAATTGTTGATCATAATTCGCGATTTTTGACATCAAGTAGTCACACAATGCATCATACTCCGCCATCTAGCTTAATCACACCACAAACAAACAAACGTTTTTCGAATACAAGCAAATATAAACAAAAAGTAACTTTTGCAAGAATGAAATTCTTACAAAAGGATCGAACACCTAAAAGTTTAAACCAACTACCCAACTTAGCTAATCGCTCCCCGGCAGCGGCACCAAGAAAGTATTGATGAGGTGCGTGATATACATCTTTTACCCTCTAAATTTATACATAATTCAAAAACTACAAATAAGCACACACAACTAATGAGCACTTAGAACCCGGTTATTATAGTACTTTAATGTAAGTATTCGTTTCAAGTTCGTCCCAAGAGAGCAGTGTAAGTCGAATAATTGAAACTATTAATTGTCCTAGGGTTTGTTTGATTCCGGGGGGGGGGGGGGGGTTGATTGATTGTAATTAACAACTAAAACGTGCGCAAGTAATCAAACTTAAACTTAGCAAATAAGACTAGTAAGAAGTAACTAAATATTAAGAACTTAAATTAATTAACTAAGTAGTGTTCACTTACATAATCCTCTCTATGCTTGAATTGACCCGTTTTACCCAAATTTCTATCGCACTAGTTGTTGAACTATTAGATGTTTAGCATTACTACCAAACCTTAATCATATAACACTCCGCGAATTCACATAAGCATTACATTCTAAGATCAAATTAAGCATGATTGGTTATTTAGATTATGCTTGGGTTGAAATCACTTAGAACCCTCTAACTATCGAAATCACTTAAGATAATCTGCACTACTATGTTGACTAAAGGCCAATTAAAAACCAACCTAGATCAAGAACACAATCACTTGAAATTCTTAAGCTAGTTGTCTAGATCACTCAAGGTGTTGAAGCACACATTGATTCACTTCTCAAATCACTAAGAGAGCTACTCAACATATGTAATCAAAGTAAAGCCTAAAATAAATGCATAGAAATGGATCTTTAGCTAACACAATAACATCCGATCATGTAATTCATTTAAACAACATTATTCAATTGATTTTGGGTTAATCCTTGCATTAGATATTCATAATCAAGTGAACACAAACAAATTTAAGCTAACATCATTAGATAAATAAGAACAAAATCAAAGAGACAACTTGTATTCATCATTACAAGTAGAGAAAATAAGAACAAGTGCTAAAATGGAAAGGAAATTACAAAATGGAGAATGGATGATGTAGATTTAGCATCTAGCTTCACTAATCTTTGAATTGGATCATAAATTGAGCTTTGATCTTGATAGAATGATGAAATGGACCCTTTTAGGGTTCCATTTTGTACCTCAATTGCAGCTCTCTCACTCAAAAACCCCAAATATGCTTTTATAGGTCAGCTGAATTTTTGGGCTTAATCAGCGCGTGGAGCAGCGCTTCTGGAACAGGAGCGGCACTTTTGGGAGGACAGGAGCGACGCTTTTGGCACATAGGCGCGACGCTTTTGTGCTGGAGTGGCGCTTTTGGCTACTGTACTATTTAATACACGTTTTAGCATATAGGAGCACCGCTTTTGACCTTAGGAGCGCCACTTTTGACCCTGAAACTTCATTTTTACTCCAAAACTTCAATAGGTTCATTCCTTTTACCCAATGGTTGATTCCTTAGCATAAATATGAACTTTTAGACCACTTTTGTCCCAAAACAACTAAATACCACAAACCGCTCATCATCACAACCCGTATCAAAATGCCACGAAAATAGGAAAATATTACGAAGATAAATATGTATATTTTGAACAATATCAGCGTGTCACCAAACGGGGTAAGTTATACTATGTGGACGAAGTAACCCAACAAGGTACCGTGATGCTTGCACACGGAACACCTGATAGGGAGGCTTGGCTATGGCATAGAAGGTTAGGTCACCCTTCCAAGAGTTATTTAAATCTCCTCTTTCCAAAATTGTATCCACCGAATTCCGTTTTAACGTGTGAAACTTGTATTCTGGCAAAAAGTCATAAAAGTACTTTTAACTCTAGTAAAACAAGGAAAAAATATTCCATTTTCATTGATTTACTAGGAGGTGTGGGTTCCAGCTCCAATTAATAGGGGGAGGGGGAAATCTTCGATATTTCTTACTTTTTATTGATGATTGCACACGAATGATTTATACTTATTTTTTAACAAATAAATCTGAAGTGTTTGACAAATTCTCTATGTTTTATAATATGATTCAAACTCAATTTAAAAGAAACATACAAGTTTTAGGATCGGATAATGGAAGAGAATTTGTAAACACCTCTATGAAACAATTTTGTCAAGAAAAAGAAATTATTCACCAAACTTCGTGTACTCATACTGTAACGACCCTGGTTTTTCCAACGTATAATTATTAATATTTATTATTAATGCTTGCGCTTTAATAAATGTATTTTTATACATTTACTTGTTACCGTATTTGACTTTACATGGCCCGACTTGTCTTTGTGACACACGTACTTTTCACGAATAATATTTTGAATATTATTTACGTTAATGATTAATTATTATTAATCATTTTTAATTAACTAATGCAAGTAGTTAGTTACTTGGGCTTATTTATTTAATTTGTTACTCACTTGGACTAGGGCCTTTGTTAAGGGTTATGGACTTAGAAGCCCACCCTACTTATCTTAATGGACTAGTTGAGAGCTCAACACATTACTAGTAACTTATTAAGTTTAAACTTGGATTAATAAGCTTAATTAGAAGACAAATTGTGCAAGAATGCTAGAAACTTTTCCCCATACATTTAACTTTATTACCATTCTAAGTATTCACCATCTCCCCATGCATGAAAGTTGCATTTGACCCTTTCCCCTTTGGTGCCCAAACCGTCAGTTTTGATGGGGTGTGAGGGAGTTCCATTTTTCAAATTTTGTTACTTATTCACAAGTGTTTTACTTCACTTTTCACACACACATATTTCTCTACTTTCTTACTCCAAGTTTTCTCTCAAATTGTGAGTTCTTTCAAGACTTTTTCTTCTTCTTTTTCTTGTTCTAAAACCGCCACAAATCATCATCATTTTACTTGATTTGTTACTTGTCACTTGTTTATGTTAAAGATCAAGTTTTCTAACTTGTATCTTCATGTAATATTGGTTACTTTCATCTTTGTTTGATGAAGAACGAAGAACAAGGATCTAAGTTCTATAACTTATGGTTCTACTCTTAAAATGTTGTAAGATTTAAAGTTCATAAGCTTCATAATCATACTTGTGTTCATGTTTTGTAGACTTAAATCCTAAGATCCAAACTTTGATTTGAATCTTCTTAAGTATGAAACAAACATGAACATAATATTTGTAACTTTAGTTTATTTCTTTCTTTTGTAAGTACTTTAAAGTTGTGATGTTGTTAATTTGGTCAAGTATTACTAGTTAATCTTGATCTCATATTTCTTGAAACTAAAGTTAACTTTATGAGTTCAAGAACATGGAAGTATAACTTTCTAGTTATAACTTCATACACTTGTATTGGATCTAAGTTTCTATAGCTTATGGTCTTCCAAATTTATTGTAAACAAGAGCTTATAAGCTTACATACATTTTACAAAATGAGAATCTAAGTTTCATAACTTATGGTTTCATTAAAGTGAAGATCCAAGTTCTATAACTTAGGATCTAACTTAAGAACACTAGATCTAGACTTTCTAGTCTAGGATCTTTAAGATCTAGCTAAGATCTAAGTTCTAAAACTTAAGATCTTGTTTATTTAGTTTACTTTCAAGTATGTAGCTTAATATTACTATTAGAACTCATGTATGTGTCGGATCTAAGATCTTGATGTAACTTTGGTTCATCAAACTACTTACAACCCTTAATTGAGTTGTGCTACATATCTTAGACTTACCCTAGTGTTATGATGGTCAAAACTTGGTTAAGATGATGCAAACACATCAACGAGTTGTACACTTGAAGCTATACGCATCAAGGATGAGAACCGTGATGAGCATCAAGCACCAAGAACCCATCGGAACACCTTTACTTACTATTTATGGAACTGCTCAATAACCTGACCGAAAAAGTTGATTTCCAGCTAGTTCGGTTCAAGTATATGATTTTTCGTTTAGACCTCATCTTAATCCGAGTTACGGTTTAGGATTTATGGCCATCCGAAAGTCACTACACCCTTTTAACGTTGTGCTGAAATTTCTGACCTACTCGCACTTAAACCGTTGTCACGGTCAAATGAAGATGAGTTTGATTCTGGAAAATGGTCAGCCTCTAGGGGACTCATATACGGAGCCATGGCCACTGTTCTCACCTCATTTCAGTTTTTATAGAGGTCATGGCGACTAAACGAAGTCAGCCTTTATTTCAAACTCTATTCTTAATTGAAACTTACTTTACCCTTTTTGATGAATGATGAATGATGATGATACTTAAGACCTAATTTACATACTTTTAAACCTTTGGGAACGATTTACTGACTTAGTAACTTTTGACTTAGGTTGAGGACCTTTCGGACCAACCACTTGCTTACTATTCCCGCATATCAACTTTTACTACTTTCCACTGTGAGTTATAGCATCCCTTTTTACTTTAACTATTTTAGGAACTGAGAATACATGCGCATTTTACGTTTTACATACTAGGCACGAGTACTTAAACTTTATATATGTGTGGGTTATACAACAGCATAAACTTTCCCCTTAGCTCGGTAACGTTTAGTCATTGGTCTTTGAACCGGTGAACGCGAATCTTAGATATGGATCCATAGGGTTTGACATCCCCACTTGGGCTAGTAGCACTAGCATTTAACGGGTGTTTAATACTTCGTAAACTTACGCACTCGCCAAGTGTACTTTTAGGGGGTGTTATTTACGTTAAGTTAGTTACCAAGTGCCCACGGTTATACATATACTTTTCACACTGTTTTGAAATACTGAAATCTCGTGGCCTACCTTACATTACTGTTATACTTAAACTATAGCTCACCAACCTTTGTGTTGACGTTTTTAAGCATGTTTTTCTCAGGTGCTTAAGGTTTGATTGCTTCCGCTGTAGTTGCCATGCTTTGTAGACTCCCGCTGCGCTTATTAGATATGTCTTCGCATGAAACGTTTATTTTGCATTCAAACTATGTTACTTTTGAAACAATGAATTTGTAACAACCATTGGGTCACGTACTATTATTATCGCCTTCTATTCATAGTGGCACATTATCGTATGTTAAACATTTGGCGTTGGTTATGACATCACCTTTTCTTATGAATGCAAACTTTTTTTAAAACAGCATATAGTGTTTGACCTTGTAATGATCCTGTTGTTGATGATCCGTATACGATGGTTTTGTACGGGGCATCACATTTGGTATCAGAGCATTGGTTGTAGGGAATTAGGTTGCATTAGTGAGTCTAGACAGGACCGAGTAGGATTCACTAATAGGACTAATCTACAACTTGCTAGTTTACTTGTTTCTGCGGAACTTGCTGCATGCTGCTGCTTACTTTTACTGCTATATGCCGTATACTGTTACTTGCTTTCACTACTGCATACTATTATCTATTTTCAATTGCATAATACTTGTCATTATTGCCATGCTACTTACTGCTATAGATGATCTAGACTGTCGTAGTTACTTTGCCTAATACGTGCTTGCTTTAGACTTACTGACATGGACAAAGTTATTTTTCCTTGTTTAGATGTCGGATATCCCGCCCGTTATCATTTTGGAGAGTGACTCAGACTCATCCACCACCTCGCCTGCTACTGCTGCCGACACACAGGTCCCGTCCTCTTTACCCTCCAGCGACTCTGGCACTTCATCCTCTGGAGCCAGTAGCCACACACCCGACCCAGTAATCATCTCAGACGGACACAAGGATCCACTGGAGATTCCAGCTCCACTCATCCCAGGACCCTCGAAGCCACAGCACCATTCCGGTGGTGCTGTGATTCCTGGGGAATATGGGGACGTTCCGTTCTGTAATGAGCATAATCATTGGGCTAGACGCCTTCCTTATGGTTGTGTTGTGCCTATAGTGACCCGAACTTTTCCATGTTTATATATATTAAATGAAATTGATATTTACATGATTAAGTGTTTCCAACATGTTAAGCAATCAAACTTGTTAAGACTTGATTAATTGAAATAGGTTTTATATAGACAATTGACCACCCAAGTTGACCAGCGATTCACGAATGTTAAAACTTGTAAAACTATATGATGACATACATATGGATATATATATATATATATATAGTTATCATGATATTATGATAAGTATGTACCTCATTAAGTATTTTAACAATAAGTTATATACATAAAATTGAGACTATTGAATTAAGAAACTTGAAAACGGTATATATAACGATTATCGTTATAACAACGTCTTACTAATTACATATGAATCATTTTAAGATATTGATACACTATATATAAACATGTTAAATGATAATTAAACATATCATTAAGTATAATAAGAATGAACTACATATGTAAAAACAAGACTACTAACTTAAGGATTTCGAAACGAGACATATATGTAACGATTATCGTTGTAACGACATTTAACTGTATATATATCATATTAAGATATATTATTACATCATTATATCATTATAATGTAATAATTTAACATCTCATTAGATATAATAAACAATGTGTTAACAACATTTAACAAGATCGTTAACTTAAAGGTTTCAAAACAACATTTACATGTAACGACTAACGATGACTTAACGACTCAGTTAAAATGTATATACATGTAGTTTTTTAATATGCATTCATAAACTTTTGAAAGACTTCAATACACTTATCCAAGTACTTCTACTTAACAAAAATGCTTACGATTACATCCTCATTCATTTTCATCAACAATTCTACTCGTATGCACTCGTATTTGTACTTGTACAATACACAGCTTCTAAATGTATTTACTATTAGTATATACACTCCAACGATCAGCTCTTAGCAGCCCATGTGAGTCATATAACCATGTGAGAACCATCATTTAACATCTAGCATGACTTATGAGCAAGGAAACAAAAACAAGAACTCCTTTTAACCCCACTCACCTTCACCACTCAGCACCTACTCCATTTCACTTCCAATTTTCTTCCCAATTCTCTCTCAAAACACACATACTCTTCCATGAACGTCTAAGTTACTATATTTCCAGCAAAAATCATCAAATACAAGCTTTGGTTATTACCTATAATCATCATAAAAACAATTACTCAAGAAAACATCAAGAACACTTCCAAGTTTACAAGTTTACTTCCAAGTTTCCTAATCCATTCCAAGCAATCATCTAAGATCAAGAAACCTTTGTTATTTACAGTAGGTTATCTTTTTAAATCAAGGTAATATTCATATTCAAGCTTTGATTCAATTTCTATAACTATAACTATCTTAATTCGAGTAATAATCTTACTTGAACTTGTTTTTGTGTCATGATTCTATTTCAAGAACTTCCAAGCCATCAAAGATCCTTTGAAGCTCAAGTTATTTTTTCATCATTTCCAGTAGGTTTACCTACTAAACTTGAGGTAGTAATGATGTTCATAACATTATTCGATTCATATACGTAAACTATCTTATTAGAAGATTTGAACATGTAATCACTAGAACATAGTTTAGTTAATTCAAAACTTGTTCGCAAACAAAAGTTAATCCTTCTAACTGGACTTTTAAAATCAACTAAACACATATTATATATCTATATGATATGCTAACTTAATGATTTAAAACATGAAAACACGAAAAACACCGTAAAACTGGATATACGCCGTCGTAGTAACAACGCGGGCTGTTTTGGGTTAGTTAATTAAAAACTATGATAAACTTTGATTTAAAAGTTGTTATTCTGGGAAAATGATTTTTCTTATGAACATGAAACTATATCCAAAAATCATGGTTAAACTCAAAGTGGAATATGTTTTCGAAAATGGTCATCTAGACGCCGTTCTTTCGACTGAAATGACTACCTTTACAAAAACGACTTGTAACCTGTGTTTCCGACTATAAACTTATACTTTTTATTTTTAGATTCATAAAATTAAGTTTAATATGAAACCATAGCAACTTGAATCACTCAAAATGAATTTAAAACGAAGTAGTTATGGGTAAAACAAGATTGGATATTTTTGCTTGTTGTAACTACGTGAAAATTGGTAACAAATCTATATTAATTATATCCTAGCTAACTCATATTGTATTTTACATGTATTCTAATGTAATCTTGGGATACCATAGACATGTATGCAAATGTTTTGACATATCATATCGACCCATGTATATATATATATTAGAACAACCATAGACACTCTATATGCAGTAATGTTGGAGTTAGCTATACAGGGTTGAGGTTGATTCCAAAAATATATATACTTTGAGTTGTGATCTAGCCTGAGACGTGTATACACTGGGTCGTGATTGATTCAAGATAATATATATCGATTTATTTCTGTACATCTAACTGTGGACAACTAGTTGTAGGTTACTAACGAGGACAGCTGACTTAATAAACTTAAAACAGTAAAACGTATTAAAAATGTTGTAAATATATTTTGAGCATTCTTTGATATATATGTACATATTTGTTATAGGTTTGTGATCAACCAGTGGCCAAGTCTTACTTCCCGACGAAGTAAAAATCTGTGAAAGTGAGTTATAGTCCCACTTTTAAAATCTAATATTTTTGGGATGAGAATACATGCAGCTTTCTAAATGTTATACAAAATAGACACAAGTACGCGAAACTACATTCTATGGTTGGATTATTAAACTGAATATTGCCCCTTCAAGTCTGGTAGCCTAAGAATTAGGGAAATGACCCCTAATTGATGTGAATCTTAAAGATAGATCTATGGGCCTAACAAAACCCATTCTGGAATTTGGAATGCTTTAATACTTCGATTTATATGGTGATTGCGATTGCCAATTTATGACATACTTGCGAGTATGCGGGGAATATTCTATATGCATTATGTTAATGTCGGTTACCAGGTGTTCATCATAGAATGATTTTTATACACTTGCGAGTGTAGGGTTATGGAATAAATGAAATGTTGTGGTCTATTATATTAATTTGATGATATATAGGTTAAACCTATAACTCACCAACATTTTTGTTGACGTTTAAAGCATGTTTATTCTCAGGTGATTATTAAGAGCTTCTGCTGTTGCATGCTAATATATGGACAAGACTTGGTGTCAGCATGCTTGTATAATATTGTTTAAAACTGCATTCGAGATTTACTTTGTTGTAACATATTAATATTGTAAACCAATATGTATTGGTAGTGTGTAAGTGTGATATTTTTAGATTATTTCTGATAATCTAGGTGGTGTCCTTTTAACCTTGTTGATAAAATAACGGTTATGGTTTGTTTTAAAAACGAATGCCGTCTTTTAAAAACGTCTCATATAGAGGTCAAAACCTCGCAACGAAATCAATTAATATGAAACGTTTATAATCAATATGAACGGGCCATTTCAGTTGGTATTCGAGCGTTGGTCTTAGAGAACCAAAAAATTTGCATTAGTGTGTCTTATCGAGTTTGTTAGGATGCATTAGTGAGTCTGGACTTCGACCGTGTTTTCTTTAAAAATGATTGCTTAATATTTTTTTTTGTTGGAAACTACAAATTGTAACATGTAAATATTATGTGATAAATTAATCTCTTAACATGTTTGATATTGTGTGATAGATGTCTACCTCTAGTACAAATCCCATCGACTCACCTAATAACAATGAAGAGTCGAATATATATTGGGAAGATTCACAAATTTCCGAAGAGGAACCGGAAGAGGAGGAACCGGAAGAGGAGGAACCGGAAGAATAAGAGGTTCCGAAGGAAGAAATATTGATACCTACAGTAAATCGATTAAATAAAAGAAAATCCTCAACCAACGGACCAAAGTTAAAAATGGTCAATGATGTTTCCGCCAAGGAAGCAAAATATTGGGAAGATTACCAATTTTTCGATGAATCGGATCCCGATGAGGATTCCGATGATGTTATAGAAATTACCTCGACCCAATTTAATAAATCAAAAGAAAATAATAGGGGAAAAGGTATAAAAATAGAGAAACCTGATTCCAACCCCGATGAACTTTATATGTATCGGCAACATCCGTATTTCCTAAAATGTAACAATAACCCGGGAACCTCTAAACCACCAGGTTTTTCTAAACCATTGTGGAAAACAACGGCTCGTATTAGAGGAACACCATATATCCCTAGAAAATTAGGAAAACGAACCAAGTCCGAAGAAGAAGAAACCAGTGATTCAGATTAGAGGGTTGTAATTATGTTGTGTATTATATGTATTGTAGTGTGCTTGTACTTTTATGTTCTATGTAAAAATTGTTTGTATTATTTGTTAATTATCTTTTACGAATCTAATCCTTGTCTATTTTACAGTATAAAAACAAAATGGACGTTAAGGGTAGACAACCGAATATTTTAGAAGACCTACCAGAGGATATGATTGAGGAAATCTTGTCTAAAGTCGGTCAGAATTCATCAGCACATTTAGTTATGGCGAAATTAACTTGTCAAACATTTGAAAGACTCTCCAGAAATGCCTCAGTTTATAAAAGGCTTTCCTTTGATAGGTGGGGTATATCACATTGGGGAGACCGTAAGTTACGCCGTGTTTTCTTTAAAGCGTTAAATGCGGGGAACCCAAATGCAATTTTACGCTATGGGTTAAGAACCTATTTTTACTCAACATATCCCAACATAGGGTTTCGTGAGTTAGAAAGAGCTTCTAACATGCAACATAAAGAAGCATGTTATATTTACAGGTTATTGATGTTTGCTTCTTACCAAAGTGAGAAAAAGAACATCGGGTTACAACTTTTAAATAAAACCTTCCCACAAGTGACGGATTCAGTAGCTGGGGTGAGAAACAAGGTTTTTAGATTATTACGGGGCTGTTGGACATTACGAAACCCTCGTCCTTTTGACGACATTACAACATGTTGCCTAGCCAAATGTCATAACGGTTACTTTCCACAAGACCAAGGATGGAAAGTCGTCTTAGTAAAACCAGAATGCATGACTTGTTTCTTGAATTTTGAATTACGTGTCTTTATTTCTTTTGCTGAACAACTTGCGTATTAACTAGAATTGCCTTTATAGCTGCCAAGTAGCAAAGTTATTATGTGCTATATTTCATCCTATATGTATAATAGCGGTATTGTAAGTTTGTAAAATATTGTATAAAAGTTTGAACGCGAAATATTATTATAATCAGTTTTTCATATAGAATTGTAGTAGTTAAATTGTATATTAGCTACTAAGTATAAATTTAACGGGTAGGTACTACCTGAATTAAAACTATAAAACGCTAATATGAAGAAAAAGCTTTTATAAATGAGTTCATATTATGCTACGAAATACTATTGACTACTCTTAATATTCTATATGATTAACTTAATTCTTTTGGGCTATTTTTTGAAGGAAATGGCACCGATGACTCGTCAGAATTTGAACATGAGCAAGGAAGACTTCCGTGTTTTCCTTGCAGCAAACATAGCCGCAGTACAGGCTGCGATGCAAAATAACAATAACTCTGGATCTAACAGTGGAACTAATTCCACAAGAAATCGTGTAGGATGCTCCTACAAAGAATTCACTGCCTGTAAACCTTTGGAATTTGATGGAACCGAAGGACCAATTTGAAAGGACCCGTCCTAATCCACCTGGACGAAATCTTCAACAGTTGGTCCCATTGCGATGATCGACTCCAAATAATGCCTTTAAAATGAGCAAATGCACAGCGGAAAGTTTCTTTCATACCTGAGAATAAACATGCTTTCAAGTGTTAACCAAAAGGTTGGTGAGTTCATAAGTTTATCATAAAACAATAAAATTCATCATTTTGATAGACCACAAGATTTAAATGCTGCATGGTACAAATGGGCCCGAATCCTACACCCACCTGTAATGCACATGCGATATCTTTTAAATACAGTACACATTTCTCGTGTACGCAACCATTTTTCATAAATCTTAGTAACCGTACACATATCTTGTGCACAAAAATAACATACACATAACCTGTGTATAAAATCATTCTCTCGATACATAACATTCATATCAACTGGTGGCAATTATCATGTCCACATAATTCAATGGTGGCAATTATCATGTCCACATAATTCAATGGTGGCAAGAGGTGAATTCGGTTGGTGGAAGGGATTGCCTTCTGCCCGTTTCTATTAATTAAGTCGACTACGAACCCATCAGATGAATTGATAATGGCTGATTGGTTGATTCATGCCGGTGACGCTGTTTTCGGAGCTTAGGTGAACATCTATGTCGGAATAGCTGTCGGAATAACTATCGAAATAGCTATCGGAATCCGAGGGACTCAAACTGGTTACAGGATTCATCTCGTACGATCAAATGAAGAATTTTTGATAAGAAATAGATTATAGGATGTAGATTAGTACCCTGCAATACATAATTTACATATGCATATATAATACTAAAATCCCATAAGTTACGGAGGAATCTACGGAAGTTGTCAGGCAAAGTTACAGTAACAGATACGCTAAGATATGAATCTTGTCTATACACTATTCATGCAATTAATACAGCAAGACGTGTCTAGACTAAGAATGATAAGCAGGTAAATTCTTAAGGATGATAAGCAGATGATTTCCGACTAGAAATGATAAGCAAAACTTTTGACATGCAGACACGGTCGAAGTCCAGACTCACTAATGCATCTATACAACTATCAGTTAGACATACTAATGCAAGACCTGGTTCGCTAAGACCACCGCTCTGATACCAACTAAAAGGACCCGTCCTAATCCACCTGGACGAAATCTTCAACAGTTGGTCCCATTGCGATGATCGACTCCAAATAATGCCTTTAAAATGAGCAAATGCACAGCGAAAAGTTTCTTTCATACCTGAGAATAAACATGCTTTCAAGTGTCAACCAAAAGGTTGGTGAGTTCATAAGTTTATCATAAAACAATAAAATTCATCATTTTGATAGACCACAATATTTAAATGCTGCATGGTACAAATGGGCCCGAATCCTACACCCACCTGTAATGCACATGCGATATCTTTTAAATACAGTACACTTTTCTCGTGTACGCAACCATTTTTCATAAATCTTAGTAACCGTACACATATCTTGTGCACAAAAATAACATACACATAACCTGTGTATAAAATCATTCTCTCGATACATAACATTCATATCAACTGGTGGCAATTATCATGTCCACATAATTCAATGGTGGCAATTATCATGTCCACATAATTCAATGGTGGCAATTATCATGTCCACATAATTCAATAATAATCCGCAGAACTTCTGTCTGCATAATAATTCATTCGAGGAATGTTTTACTTGTGTCTATCTCGTCACACATTTATAAAAGCATTTCATGTATTCGCAGTTCAAAATATATTTCAAAAGCATTTAAATAAGCAGTTGTAAAATCAGCGCATGTATTCTCAGTCCCAAAAATGTAAAGAGTAAAAGGGATCAAATGAACTCACCTATTGTATTTTGTAGTAAAAATACATACGACGACATTGAAAAAAAATGTAGGGTTGGCCTTGGATTCACGAACCTATATCATTTGTATATTTATTAATATACATAACCGTACTCGATCAAATTTTTATATATATAACTTTATTGGTTATATTATTTTTATGTTGAATATATATATATATATATATATATATATATATATATATATATATATTTCATTTATTTATTTTGTTATATAAAAATATTAATTTCTGTTATGTTATATGTACTAAATGTATATTTATATATAAATATCATTTGGTTGTTTAAGTAGTATTTTAATAATACTAAGATAATATTTTAGGTGATAACAATAATAATAATGATAGTACTAATAATAATGATAATAGTATTAATAATTCTATAAATGATAATACTATAAATCATGTTATTAGTCTTAGTACTAATATTAAGTAATTTTAATTATAATAACAACAACAACAATAATAATCATAACAATAATAATCATAATAATAATAATAATGTATAAAGACTACCTCAAAAGAAGGAGTTTCCAAAAAAAATCGCTCATGCCCGGGCTCGAACCCGAGACCTCTTGCTTAACACAAACGTCCCCAACCATCTACTCTATTATATCATTTCTGTTTTAATATGTCCCTTAAATACCTTAACCCATTACGTAATCATTATCATTATCCAACATCATTCGTGATATATCCTCATCATCATTAATCAACGTCACCAATTTTTATCATATTATTCTGCCCAAACAAAAACATGTATTTTGGCCCAACTACAATTAAGTTAAGCCCAAAATTGGATTTTGTGGTCGGTTTGATTTTCATAATATGCTCGACCGAAACCTCTTTTGGCTATCGTCTCATCATACCATCATCAGACATCATCGTGTACATCATCATATATCACGATCATCATAATCTTATATTTCCCTCGTTCCTAATAAACATCACCATCATAAATTCCCTAATCACCACTAATTTAATAAAGCAAGGTGTAGGTTGTTTGCCATAAAGGAAAAGGCACGCACTAGTAGTCAAAAGGAAATACATCACCTTTTCCTTCTTCACCATTATGCTTTTCATCATTACCCCACTATAACTACAACATCATTATCATTATGAAGAATAAAAAAAATATATATATTATACGTCACCTATATGACCCGTTTAGGAGTCGGCCATCTTCATTATCATCACATAAAATCACAATCATCGTTATCATAGTATCAAGTAATAACAAGGGTTCGGTATTTTGGTGATGGTGTTCGATAAAACTCATGAGCGATGGTGTTTTGTGTTACTGAACAGAAACAGAATACAGTAGCAACAGACCAAGTTGTTGGATGATCTTTGGGGTGTCGAGCAGTAACAGAAGTGGTGATCTAGGTTACAACCGAAGGTACAACATTAGTAACAGGTTCTAAACCTTTCTTTATGGGTGATTGCTGCAGGAATTCGAAACAGAAAGAAACAAAAAAAAAATTATAGAAAGGTGGTATTTGTGTTGAACTAATACAGGAACTAAAGTGTTTTGATGGTGTCTATGATGATCTCGGTGGTGGACAGAAACAGAAGCAAAAAAAACGTAAGCATAGCAGCAGCAACAAGGCTGCAACTTGTGGCGGTTTGATGATGGTTATCGAGTAACAACAATAGGTGAAAGAAAATGGTGATTGGGTTTACGAAGATATTGTTTGACTACATGATCGTTTGAGGAAGATGGGTTGTTCTCAACAAGAACACCAGATTAGAGGTGTTGTTTATTCAAATGAAATTTCAACAAATATGAGGTAGTCGATTGTCTTGTCGCCAAATGAAATCGTTAAGGATCACCATTCGTACAGAAATAAAATAAATAACATAAAGTGTGATAAGGATTGAATGGATTGCTAACTAATTCTTGGATTGTTGTATGGCCAGCTAATGTCGACAGATGATTCTTGCTCGTACAGAAAATGTAATAAAAAAATAGAAAAGCTTTTCATGATGTGAATCGATTCTTGTTTAGATTATAAACTGACATTGACCTGTAACAACTTAGAGACAGCAACAAGAATTATCTACAGTTCGATAGCTACACACAACAGAATATTCTTCTGAAATTTGATGCGTACACTTTTATCCAATTAATTAATAATTAATATTAATAATTATAATTATATAAATAATAATAATCTAATTAAAATTAATAATAATAATATTATTATTATTATTAATAGTAATATATTACTGATAAGGATACTAATAAAAATAAATAAATAATGTCAAGGTTAATAATAAAAATACTAATAATAAATAAAGGATAATAATTATATTATTAATTTTAATAATAATAAAATGTATTATTTTCTAATAATAATAATGATCATATTTGTAATTGTAAATATATAGATATAGATAAAAATAATAACAATAATAATAGAATTAATTATATCATTAATAATAATATCAAATAATAAAGTGTAATAGAAATTATTGATAATACTATATTAATTAGCAAATATGAAAGAAATAATAATTTTACTAATACAATTATATTTTCAACTTGTAATTACATATATTAATATTACATTTTATTAATTATTTAATATCTGATAATTATATAATATATATTATATAATATATATTATATATACATAATATCCATACATTTTAAATAATATACATATAGTAATGGTTATATATTTTCAAACTACTATGCATAATTATGTTTTATATTGAAACAAATAAAGCCACAATATAACATTTAATACTTTGTTAATATAGACAAATTATATACATTCAAATTACTTCTCTATTTTTAAATAATAGTTTTAATAACATGTTTAAGTTCTCTTTCGAAATAACCAAATCACATAATACTTCATTAATATATTTAATTTATAATATTTAATTATTTACATGTATAGTTATTTATATCTACATTTCTATTTACGATTTAAGGTTCGTGAATCGTCGGGAATAGTAAAAGGTCAAATGTTTACATGAACACAGTTCAAAGTTTTTGAGACTTTCACATTACAGACTTTGCTTATCGTGTCGATTATAGATTAAGATTAAAGTTTAAATTTGGTCGGAAATTCCCGGGTCGTCACAGTACCTACCTGTTAAAGAAATTTCGTCCCGAAATTTGAGTGAGGTGGTCACGGCTTACAATAAAAATGTTTTCATGACCAATATGAGTTGATAATTAGAGGTTTATCATCATTGAATAATAATGATAAAATAATTTCGATTACTTGAAGCGTATGAGTGAAGCTATCGCAAAAGATTGAAATAGGAAAAGTAAAGATTCGTCTTAACATTTTGACAGAGTCAGGGTTGAATTCCGAAATTCAAGGGATTTAAAGAAAATCTTAGAAATGTAAAAGATTTGATTCCTCGGCGAGTAAGGAAATTAAGATCTCAATATTTAAATGCGGTGATCTGCCTCGATTACTCTGTCTGATATTTCTACTATAAATTAAGCTCTTCCGTTCCATTATTCTCACCATTCCTATACTTTCTTTCTTAGTTCATACATCCAAAAGATTGTGAAATGTTTAATCCATTTCTAATCCTTGTTATTTTCCTAATTATCAATTCTGTCATCCTTCTTTCAATCTTCCACCAGAAAATTATGTCTACTCCTGCTATTACCTTGGGGTGATACTATTGTTAATTATACCGTGTTTTTATATTGCTATCCGTATTAATATCCACGGTTTGTAATCTCCGTGTTGTTATTGGGCTTTATGTTTTCTCTTATATCCTAGAGTTCTTTGCCTTTTTATTATCTTCTCGACTTCTATTAAAGCGAGCAACGGTCCAGAATTCATAGATATGAATTTCGAAATGAACATAGTTAATGTTCTAAGAAAGAAATGGTATTAGCATGATCTTGATTCTTCAATTTACCAAAATATCCGGAAAAGATAGAACTATCAAGAAAATATATTCTAGATATGTTTATATATATCAGATAAAATGTAAGAGTCGTGTAACATGGCACATGATGACGTTATAATCTGTGAATCATCATGTCCCATTTAGAAACTCAGCATGACTTACTGTAATATAATCACGTTGTTCAAGTGTCATTATATTATACTAACTCATGCATCAGTTCCCAACATTACTTCAATAACATTCATATTTTAAGCTCGAAAGTTTACAGAATATAGAAACTAACAGTTTCTATATGATGTAACACTGATAGTACCGAAGAGATTTATGATTTTTGATAAGAATAGTTATGAAAAATATCTTCAAAAATATGGAGGATATTTATAATGAAAGATACGATGATATCTTGAAATTTCTAATATTGAAGGATGGTGAAGAAAATTTTTCCGCAAGATTTTAACATGACTTCGGAGCAAGATATTCTCTAAAGATTTCAACGGATCCAGAATTACCTGGATTCTTTAATATAGGGTAAGGTCCTTGTATTTGTCCTTGATCTCCTTTGTGGTTAGCTCAATCCATTTTTCCTATTTCAACTTTTCTGAGCTTTTCCAACGTATCCTTCTTTATCATCCAACTTTTGACTGTTAAGGTCGTTTACAGATTTTGCTGCTTCATTCAGCTTTTTCAAACTTTGAAGTATTGATTCATAAACTGGGTGCTTTTCAGAATTTCAGAAAGAGAGATTATAATTATAAGAGATAAATGTCATACATATAACTGTTGATGTAGATATGCTGTGAGTTTTCAAAGTACTGATTGCTAATTCCCGGTAATTGGTATGGCAGTTCTCGTTACAAGATACAGATGAGTATATGATACGGTTTCAATGAATAAATATAATGATTTGTCAGAGAGATTTAAGCCAAGAAGCAACGAGGTTGCTGGTACGTCTGCTGGTAATATGGTGGAACATAAAAGAATTCTCCGGTATCAAAAGGGTAATCGTATATATCAGGATTATAGTAAGGCTACTTCGAATGAAAAGTCGAAGTTGACTTACTGGAGCTGTGACAAAATTGGCTACTTTGAAAAGGGATCGTAAAGTTATTTTTGCTAATAAATGTCAAAGGATCTGACGCGGCTACGTGTTAAACTTTTACTCAGTTGCCGAGAGTTTCTCAGGTGCATAACTATATGCATAAATCTTTCCTTCCGTAGATGAAGTGCGGTTGATTCATCCTATCGATTGAGGTGTTTTCAAGAATTATGAAAGGTTTGAATGCATATTGTAATCGTCAAGATACAAATGAGGTTTAAGATAAAATCAAGTGGCAAACTTGAAGAATTGTTTAGTTTCATATGTTATAATCAATATTTTAGTTCATTTTAATTGTCCAATGTTGGTAGTCCACAGTTGATAGTCCACATTTAACAGTCCAATAATTTATATGTAGCTTAATATATAATATTCGAACTAATTAATACATATCGTGACCCGTGTACATGTCTCAGACTCGATCACAACTCAAACTATATATATTATTGTAGAATCAACCTCAACCCTGTATAGAGAACTCGATCATTACTGCATATAGAGTGTCTATGGTTATTCCAAATAATATATATAGATGCGTCGATATGATATGTCAAAACCTTGTATACATGTCCCGATATTTAAAGTGCTTAAAATAAATACAGAAATTAAATGACAATAAATAAAATTGCGAGAATTAAAATTGCGATAATTAAATTGCGATAAATAAATTGCGATAATTAAAATGTAATACGGAATTAACAGTTAGCTAGGAACAGTTAGCTAGGACTTTGTTAGCGTGGATTCTTAATAGAATTTTTCATAGTTAATTCATTTGTTTCTAACAAATTTTATTTTTCTCAAATGTTTTCTTCATTATGCCACTTGTTGGATTCTGATAAATCAAAATCCAAATATGAAATTAGATGAATATGGTTATTCTGTGGTGAACAGATTTGTATATCTGTGGATGTAAGTCGGATAGTACATGATTGTTGAATAAGATTAGAAGAATGTACCGTGTAACTTATCAATGTGAAATCTAAATATTCCTCGTGTATTACCTACCCGTTAAAATATTTTCACCGTTAACAGTTTGTACAAAAGAATTTTTAATTACAATCTTTATGAAAACATATATACATATATATTTTCTTCAGATGTAATCATGGATTTAATGAGTTAATATAATATTAAACTCATTTAGTTTTAGGTTGAAACTAGAATAAATAATCTCTAAAACTTTAGAGATTACATATTCGCCATGTCGAACGAAGATAAATGAGGTAGAACGATACGTAGAACGAATATCATACTCGAAGTACAGATAGTGATATTGAAGCATGGATTATTGATGGTACTGGTGTTGTTATTGATGGTACTGTTGGTGCCGGTGATGTTGCTGAAGCGGGTACCTTTTGCACCATATTCTCCGAATTGATTATTCGAGCGCGAAGTTCGTTGACTTATTACTCCAGGATGATTGTCGGTCGGAACGAGCGGATGAATAAGGTTCAGAATTGTGGATAGAATATAATCTTGTCGAGTTACCCTAGAAATGAGACTGAAAAATGGTGTCTCGAACAGGTTCGTCGGTAAACGTTTCAGGTTTATTGTCAAGAGGTGAATTCGGTTGGTGGAAGGGATTGCCTTCTGCGCGTTTCTATTATTTAAGTCGACTACGAACCCATCAGATGAATTGATAATGGCTGATTGGTTGATTCATGCCGGTGACGCTGTTTTCGGAGCTTAGGTGAACATCTATGTCGGAATGGCTGTCGGAATAACTATCGAAATAGCTATCGGAATCCGAGGGACTCAAACTGGTTACAGGATTCATCTCGTACGATCAAATGAAGAATTTTTGATAAGAAATAGATTATAGGATGTAGATTAGTACCCTGCAATACATAATTTACATATGCATATATAATACTAAAATCCCATAAGTTACGGAGGAATCTACGGAAGTTGTCAGGCAAAGTTACAGTAACAGATACGCTAAGATATGAATCTTGTCTATACACTATTCATGCAATTAATACAGCAAGACGTGTCTAGACTAAGAATGATAAGCAGGTAAATTCTTAAGGATGATAAGCAGATGATTTCCGACTAGAAATGATAAGCAAAACTTTTGACATGCAGACACGGTCGAAGTCCAGACTCACTAATGCATCTATACAACTATCAGTTAGACATACTAATGCAAGACCTGGTTCGCTAAGACCACCGCTCTGATACCAACTGAAAGGACCAGTCCTAATCCACCTGGACGAAATCTTCAACAGTTGGTCCCATTGCGATGATCGACTCCAAATAATGCCTTTAAAATGAGCAAATGCACAGCGGAAAGTTTCTTTCATACCTGAGAATAAACATGCTTTCAAGTGTCAACCAAAAGGTTGGTGAGTTCATAAGTTTATCATAAAATAATAAAATTCATCATTTTGATAGACCACAAGATTTAAATGCTACATGGTACAAATGGGCCCGAATCCTACACCCACCTGTAATGCACATGCGATATCTTTTAAATACAGTACACTTTTCTCATGTACGCAACCATTTTTCATAAATCTTAGTAACCGTACACATATCTTGTGCACAAAAATAACATACACATAACCTGTGTATAAAATCATTCTCTCGATACATAACATTCATATCAACTGGTGGCAATTATCATGTCCACATAATTCAATGGTGGCAATTATCATGTCCACATAATTCAATGGTGGCAATTATCATGTCCACATAATTCAATAATAATCCGCAGAACTTCTGTCTGCATAATAATTCATTCGAGGAATGTTTTGCTTGTGTCTATCTCGTCAAACATTTATAAAAGCATTTCATGTATTCGCAGTTCAAAATATATTTCAAAAGCATTTAAATAAGCAGTTGTAAAATCAGCGCATGTATTCTCAGTCCCAAAAATGTAAAGAGTAAAAGGGATCAAATGAACTCACCTATTGTATTTTGTAGTAAAAATACATACGACGACATTGATAAAAATGTAGGGTTGGCCTTGGATTCACGAACCTATATCATTTGTATATTTATTAATATACATAACCGTACTCGATCAAATTTTTATATATATAACTTTATTGGTTATATTATTTTTATGTTGAATATATATATATATATATATATATATATATATATATATATATATATATATATATATATATATATATATATATATATATATATATATATATATATATATATTTCATTTATTCATTTTGTTATATAAAAATATTAATTTCTGTTATGTTATATGTACTAAATGTATATTTATATATAAATATCATTTGGTTGTTTAAGTAGTATTTTAATAATACTAAGATAATATTTTAGGTGATAACAATAATAATAATGATAGTACTAATAATAATGATAATAGTATTAATAATTCTATAAATGATAATACTATAAATCATGTTATTAGTCTTAGTACTAATATTAAGTAATTTTAATTATAATAACAACAACAACAATAATAATCATAACAATAATAATCATAATAATAATAATAATGTATAAAGACTACCTCAAAAGAAGGAGTTTCCAAAAAAAATCGCTCATGCCCGGGCTCGAACCCGAGACCTCTTGCTTAACACAAACGTCCCCAACCATCTACTCTGTTATATCATTTCTGTTTTAATATGTCCCTTAAATACCTTAACCCATTACGTAATCATTATCATTATCCAACATCATTCGTGATATATCCTCATCATCATTAATCAACGTCACCAATTTTTATCATATTATTCTGCCCAAACAAAAACATGTATTTTGGCCCAACTACAATTAAGTTAAGCCCAAAATTGGATTTTGTGGTCGGTTTGATTTTCATAATATGCTCGACCGAAACCTCTTTTGGCTATCGTCTCATCATACCATCATCAGACATCATCGTGTACATCATCATATATCACGATCATCATAATCTTATATTTCCCTCGTTCCTAATAAACATCACCATCATAAATTCCCTAATCACCACTAATTTAATAAAGCAAGGTGTAGGTTGTTTGCCATAAAGGAAAAGGCACGCACTAATAGTCAAAAGGAAATACATCACCTTTTCCTTCTTCACCATTATGCTTTTCATCATTACCCCACTATAACTACAACATCATTATCATTATGAAGAATAAAAAAAATATATATATTATACGTCACCTATATGACCCGTTTAGGAGTCGGCCATCTTCATTATCATCACATAAAATCACAATCATCGTTATCATAGTATCAAGTAATAACAAGGGTTCGGTATTATGGTGATGGTGTTCGATAAAACTCATGAGCGATGGTGTTTTGTGTTGCTGAACAGAAACAGAATACAGTAGCAACAGACCAAGTTGTTGGATGATCTTTGGGGTGTCGAGCAGTAACAGAAGTGGCGATCTAGGTTACAACCGAAGGTACAACATTAGTAACAGGTTCTAAACCTTTCTTTATGGGTGATTGCTGCAGGAATTCGAAACAGAAAGAAACAAAAAAAATTATAGAAAGGTGGTATTTGTGTTGAACTAATACATGAACTAAAGTGTTTTGATGGTGTCTATGATGATCTCGGTGGTAGACAGAAACAGAAGCAAAAAAAACGTAAGCATAGCAGCAGCAACAAGGCTGCAACTTATGGCGGTTTGATGATGGTTATCGAGTAACAACAATAGGTGAAAGAAAATGGTGATTGGGTTTACGAAGATATTGTTCGACTACAGGATCGTTTGAGGAAGATGGGTTGTTCTCAACAAGAACACCAGATTAGAGGTGTTGTTTATTCAAATGAAATTTCAACAAATATGAGGTAGTCGATTGTCTTGTCGCCAAATGAAATCGTTAAGGATCACCATTCGTACAGAAATAAAATAAATAACATAAAGTGTGATAAGGATTGAATGGATTGCTAACTAATTCTTGGATTGTTGTATGGCCAGCTAATGTCGACAGATGATTCTTGCTCGTACAGAAAATGTAATAAAAAAATAGAAAAGCTTTTCATGATGTGAATCGATTCTTGTTTGGATTATAAACTGACATTGACCTGTAACAACTTAGAGACAGCAACAAGAATTATCTACAGTTCGATAGCTACACACAACAGAATCTTCTTCTGAAATTTGATGCGTACACTTTTATCCAATTAATTAATAATTAATATTAATAATTATAATTATATAAATAATAATAATCTAATTAAAATTAATAATAATAATAATAATAATAATAATAATATTATTATTAATAGTAATATATTATTGATAAGGATACTAATAAAAATAAATAAATAATGTCAAGGTTAATAATAAAAATACTAATAATAAATAAAGGATAATAATTATATTATTAATTTTAATAATAATAAAATGTATTATTTTCTAATAATAATAATGATCATATTTGTAATTGTAAATATATAGATATAGATAAAAATA
This sequence comes from Rutidosis leptorrhynchoides, assembly GCF_046630445.1. Lineage (NCBI taxonomy): Eukaryota > Viridiplantae > Streptophyta > Magnoliopsida > Asterales > Asteraceae > Rutidosis > Rutidosis leptorrhynchoides. Next base: position 164,951,930 of record NC_092336.1, read on the forward strand.
ATAACAATAATAATAGAATTAATTATATCATTAATAATAATATCAAATAATAAAGTGTAATAGAAATTATTGATAATACTATATTAATTAGCAAATATGAAAGAAATAATAATTTTACTAATACAATTATATTTTCAACTTGTAATTACATATATTAATATTACATTTTATTAATTATTTAATATCTGATAATTATATAATATATATTATATATACATAATATCCATACATTTTAAATAATATACATATAGTAATGGTTATATATTTTCAAACTACTATGCATAATTATGTTTTATATTGAAACAAATAAACCCACAATATAACATTTAATACTTTGTTAATATAGACAAATTATATACATTCAAATTACTTCTCTATTTTTAAATAATAGTTTTAATAACATGTTTAAGTCCTCTTTCGAAATAACCAAATCACATAATACTTCATTAATATATTTAATTTATAATATTTAATTATTTACATGTATAGTTATTTATATCTACATTTCTATTTACGATTTAAGGTTCGTGAATCGTCGGGAATAGTAAAAGGTCAAATGTTTACATGAACACAGTTCAAAGTTTTTGAGACTTTCACATTACAGACTTTGCTTATCGTGTCGATTATAGATTAAGATTAAAGTTTAAATTTGGTCGGAAATTCCCGGGTCGTCACACAATTGGATTGAAACGGTGGACTGAGAAAGTCGAATCGGTGTTTGCCATAAGTAAGTGTACTGAAGAGGACAAAGTTAAGTATACTACGCATACCTTCACAGGTACTGCGTTAATGTGGTGGAACACCTATCTTGAACAGATAGGACAAAATGCTGCTTACGCACTACCGTGGTTGGCATTCAAGCAATTGATGAACGAGCAGTACCGTCCTAGAAACGAAGTCAATAAGCTCAAGGTAGAATATAGAGAGTTACGAACACAATGGTTCGACATTACCACACATGAACGACGATTCACAGAGTTGTGCCTATTGTGTCCGGGAGTGTTCGAAGATGAAGAAGAGAAGATCGACGCGTTTGTAAAAGGGTTACCAGTAAGGATTTAAGAAGATGTGAGTTCACACGAGCCCGCTTCCATACAAAAGGCAAGTCGAATGGCTCATAAACTCATAAATTAGATTGAGGGGAGAATTAAAGAGCAAGCAATCGAAGAAGCCAACACAAAACAAGTCAAGAGGAAGTGGGAAGAAAACAGTGACAAGAGTCACCAATACAACAATAATCGCAATTACAAACGTAATAACTACCACCACAACCGCAACTTTAACTGCAATAACAATAACAATCCCAACAACAACTACAATAACCGTTCCAACAATAACAATAACCGCAACAACAACAATCTCAACAATAACAACCAGAGGCAGAAACCATGCCAGAGGTGTGAAGGATACCATCCGACTGGGCTTTGTACGACATTGTGTACTAAGTGTAATAGAAAGGGTCATGGTACGATGAAGTGTGAAGTTTACGAACCAATGGCTAACAAGAATAAAGGAACAAATAATGTCGAAACAAATAATACCGCCATTATTTGTTATGGATGTGGGAAGCCGGGTCATATCAGAAACGAATGCCCAAATCAGGGAAATACTAATGGATAGGGCCGCGGAAGAGTTTTCAATATTAATATGGCAGAAGCGCAAGAAGACCCGAAGCTTGTTACGGGTACGTTTCTTATTGATGAAAAACCTGCTTATGTTTTGTTTGATTCGGGTGCCGATAGAAGCTATATGAGTAGAGATTTTTGTGCTAAATTAAGTGGTCCATTGACGCCTATAAATAATAAATTTTTACTTGAATTAGCAAACGGTAAATTAATTTCGGCAGATAAAATATGTCAGAATCGAGAAATTAAACTGGTTAGCGAAACGTTTAAGATTGATTTGATACCAGTAGAGTTAGGGAGTTTTGATGTGATAATTGGCATGGACTTGTTGAAAAAGGAGAGAGCAGAGATCGTATGTTACAAAAATGCAATTCGCATTGTACGAGAAGAAGGAAAACCCTTAATGGTGTACGGAGAAAAGAGCAACGCGAAGCCAAATCTTATTAGTAATTTGAAGGTTCAAAAGCTAATAAGAAAAGGTTGTTACGTCATTCTAGCACACATCGAGGAAGTTAAACCTGAAGATCAGTGATGTTCCTGTCGCAAAAGAATTTCCCGATGTATTTCCGAAAGAATTACCGGGATTACCCCCACATCGATCCGTTGAATTTCAAATATACCTTGTACCAGGAGCTGCACCAATAGCTCGTGCTCCATACAGACTCGCACCCAGTGAAATGAAGGAACTCCAAAACCAACTACAAGAACTTTTAGAGCTTGGTTTTATACGACCAAGTACATCACCATGGGGAGCTCCTGTTTTGTTTGTTAAAAAGAAGGATGGTACATTCAGGTTGTGTATCGACTACCGAGAGTTGAACAAACTTACCATCAAGAACCGTTATCCACTACCGAGAATTGACGACTTATTTGATAAACTACAAGGCTCGTCAGTTTATTCGAAGATTGATTTACGTTCTGGGTATCATCAAATGTGGGTGAAGGAGGATGATATTCCGAAGACTGCTTTCAAAACGCCTTACGGTCATTACGAGTTTATGGTTATGCCGTTTGGGTTGACTAACGCACCAGCTGTGTTCATGGACCTAATGAACCGAGTGTGTGGACCATACCTTGACAAGTTTGTCATTGTTTTCATCGATGACATACTTATTTACTCAAAGAAGGATCAAGAGCACAAAGAACATTTGAGAAAAGTGCTAGAGTTGTTGAGGAAAGAAAAACTGTACGCTAAATTTTTGAAGTGTGCATTTTGGTTGGAAGAAGTTTAATTCATCGGTCACATAGTGAACAAAGAAGGTATTCAGGTGGATCCGGCAAAGATTGAAACCGTTGAAAAGTGGAAAACCCCAAAAATTCCGAAGCATATACGTCAATTTTTAGGATTGGCTGGTTACTACAGAAGATTCATCCAAGATTTTTCCAAAATAGCAAAACCCTTGACTGCATTAATGCATAAAGGGAAGAAATTTGAATGGAAGGATGAGCAGGAGAAAGCGTTTCAATTGTTGAAGAAAAAGTTAACTACGGCACCTATATTGTCATTACCTGAAGGGAATGATGATTTTGTGATATATTGTGATGCCTCAAAGCAAGTTCTCGGTTGTGTATTAATGCAACGAATGAAGGTAATTGCTTATGCGTCTAGACAATTGAAGATTCACGAGCAGAATTATACGATGCATGATTTGGAATTAGGCGCGGTTGTTTTTGCATTAAAGACTTGGAGGCACTACTTATATGGGGTCAAAAGTATTATATATACCGATCACAAAAGTCTCCAACACATATTTAATCAGAAACAACTAAACATGAGACATCGTAGGTGGATTGAGTTATTAAATGATTACGGTTTCGAGATTCGTTACCACCCGGGGAAGGCAAATGTGGTAGCCGACGCCTTGAGCAGAAAGGACAGAGAATCCATTCGAGTAAAAGCTATGAATATAATGATTCACAATAACCTTACTACTCAAATAAAGGAGGCGCAACAAGGAGTTTTAAAAGAAGGAAATTTAAAGGATGAAATACCCAAAGAATCGGAGAAGCATCTTAATATATGGGAAGACGAAACCCGGTATAGGGCTGAAAGGATTTGGGTACCAAAATTTGGAGATATGAGAGAAATGGTACTTAGAGAAGCTCATAAAACTAGATACTCAATACATCCTGGAACGGAAAAGATGTAAAAGGATCTCAAGAAACATTTTTGGTGGCCGGGTATGAAAGCCTATGTTGCTAAATACGTAGGAGAATGTTTGACGTGTTTTAAGGTAAAAGCTGAGCATCAGAAACCATCAGGTCTACTTCAACAATCCGAAATCCCGGAATGGAATTGGGAAAACATTACCATGGATTTCATCACTAAATTGCCAAGGACTGCAAGTGGATTTGATACTATTTGGGTAATAGTTGATCGTCTCACCAAATCAGCACACTTCCTGCCAATAAGAGAAGATGACAAGATGGAGAAGTTAGTACGACTGTATTTAAAGGAAGTCATCTCCAGACATGGAATACCAATCTCTATTATCTCTGATAGGGATGGCAGATTTATTTCAAGATTCTGGCAGACATTACAGCAAGCATTAGGAACTAGTCTAGACATGAGTACTGCCTATCATCCACAAACTGATGGGCAGAGCAAAAGGACGATACAAATGCTTGAAGACATGCTACGAGCATGTGTTATTGATTTCGGAAATAGTTGGGATCGACATCTACCGTTAGCAGAATTTTCCTACAACAACAGCTACCATTCAAGCATTGAGATGGCGCCGTTTGAAGCACTTTATTGTAGAAAGTGCAGATCTCCGATTTGTTAGAGTGAAGTGAGGGATAGACAGATTACGGGTCCGGAGATAATACAAGAAACTACCGAGAAGATCATCCAAATTCAACAACGGTTGAAAATCGCCCAAAATCGACAAAAGAGCTACGCTGACATTAAAAGAAAAGATATAGAATTTGAAATTAGAGAGATGGTCATGCTTAAAGTTGCACCTTGGAAAGGCGTTGTTCGATTTGGTAAACGAGGGAAATTAAATCCAAGGTATATTGGACCATTCAAGATTATTGATCGTGTCGGACCAGTAGCTTACCGACTTGAGTTACCTCAACAACTCGCGGCTGTACATAACACTTTCCACGTCTCGAATTTGAAGAAATATTTTGCTAAAGAAGATCTCACTATTCCGTTAGACGAAATCCAAATCAACGAAAAACTTCAATTCATCGAAGAACCCGTCGAAATAATGGATCGTGAGGTTAAAAGACTTAAGAAAAACAAGATACCAATTGTTAAGGTTCGAAGGAATGCTCGTAGAGGACCTGAATTCACCTGGGAACGAGAAGATCAGATGAAGAAGAAATACTCGCACCTATTTCCGGAAGATACGTCAACACCTCTAACTGCTTAACATTTTGGGACGAAATTTATTTAACGGGTAGGTACTATAGTGACCCAAACTTTTCCATGTTTATATATATTAAATGAAATTGATATTTACATGATTAAGTGTTTCCAACATGTTAAGCAATCAAACTTGTTAAGACTTGATTAATTGAAATAGGTTTTATATAGACAATTGACCACCCAAGTTGACCGGCGATTCACGAACGTTAAAACTTGTAAAACTATATGATGACATACATATGGATATATATATAGTTATCATGATATTATAATAAGTATGTACCTCATTAAGTATTTTAACAATGAGTTATATACATAAAAATGAGACTATTGAATTAAGAAACTTGAAAACGGTATATATAACGATTATCGTTATAACAACGTCTTACTAATTACATATGAATCATTTTAAGATATTGATACACTATATATAAAAATGTTAAATGATAAGTAAACATATCATTAAGTATAATAACATTGAACTACATATGTAAAAACAAGACTACTAACTTAAGGATTTCGAAACGAGACATATATGTAACGATTATCGTTGTAACGACATTTAACTGTATATATATCAAATTAAGATATATTAATACATCATTATATCATGATAATGTAATAATTTAACATCTCATTAGATATAATAAACAATGTGTTAACAACATTTAACAAGATCGTTAACTTAAAGGTTTCAAAACAACATTTACATGTAACGACTAACGATGACTTAACGACTCAGTTAAAGTGTATATACATGTAGTGTTTTAATATGTATTCATACACTTTTAAAAGACTTCAAGACACTTATCCAAATACTTCTACTTAACAAAAATGCTTACGATTACATCCTCATTCATTTTCATCAACAATTCTACTCGTATGCACTCGTATTTGTAGTTGTACAATACACAGCTTCTAAATGTATTTACTGTTGGTATATACACTCCAATGATCAGTTCTTAGTAGCTCATGTGAGTCACCTAACCATGTAGGAACCATCATTTAACATCTAGCATGACTTATGAGCAAGGAAACAAAAATAAGAACTCCTTTTAACCCCACTCACCTTCACCACTCACCACCTACTCCATTTCACTTCCAATTTTCTTCCCAATTCTCTCTCAAAACACACATACTCTTCCATGAACGTCTAAGTTACTATTTTTCCAGCAAAAATCATCAAATACAAGCTTTGGTTATTACCTATAATCATCATAAAAATAATTACTCAAGAACACATCATGAACACTTCCAAGTTTACAAGTTTACTTCCAAGTTTCCGAATCCATTCCAAGCAATCATCTAATATCAAGAAACCTTTATTATTTATAGTAGGTTATCTTTATAAATCAAGGTAATATTCATATTCAAGCTTTGATTCAATTTCTATAACTATAACTATCTTAATTCGAGTAATAATCTTACTTGAACTTGTTTTTGTGTCATGATTCTATTTCAAGAACTTCCAAGCCATCAAAGATCCTTTGAAGCTCAAATTATTTTTTCATCATTTCTAATAGGTTTATCTACTAAACTTGAGGTAGTAATTATGTTCATAACATCATTCGATTCATATATGTATAACTATCTTATTCGAATATTTGAACATGTAATCACTAGAACATAGTTTAGTTAATTCTAAACTTGTTCGCAAACAAAAGTTAATCCTTCTAACTTGACTTTTAAAATTAACTAAACACATGTTCTATATCTGTATGATATGCTAACTTAATAATTTAAAACATGAAAACACGAAAAACACCGTAAAACTGGATATACGCCGTCGTAGTAACACCGCGGGCTGTTTTGGGTTAGTTAATTAAAAACTATGATAAACTTTGATTTAAAAGTTGTTCTTCTGGGAAAATGATTTTTCTTATGAAAATGAAACTATATCCAAAAATCATGGTTAAACTCAATGTGGAAGTATGTTTTCCAAAATGGTCATCTAGACGTCGTTCTTTCGACTGAAATGACTACCTTTACAAAAACAACTTGTAACCTGTATTTCGGACTATAAACTTATACTTTTTCTGTTTAAATTCATAAACTTAAGTTCAATATGAAACCATAGCAACTTGAATCACTCAAAACGGATTTAAAACGAAGAAGTTATGGGTAAAACAAGATTGGATATTTTTGCTTGTTGTACTACGTGAAAATTGGTAACAAATCTATATTAATCATATCCTAGCTAACTCATATTTTACTATACATGTATTCTAATGTAATCTTGGGATACCATAGACACATATACAAATGTTTTGACATATCATATCGACCCATGTATATATATTATTTGGAACAACATAAACACTCTATATGCAGTAATGTTGGAGTTAGCTATACAGGGTTGAGGTTGATTCAAAAAATATATATATACTTTGAGTTGTGATCTAGCCTGAGACGTGTATACACTGGGTCGTGGATTGATTCAAGATAATATATATATATCAATTTATTTCTGTAAATCTAACTGTGGACAACTAGTTGTAGGTTACTAACGAGGACAGCTGACTTAATAAACTTAAAACAGTAAAACGTATTAAAAATGTTGTAAATATAGTTTGAACATACTTTGATATATATGTACATATTTGTTATAGGTTCGTGAATCGACCAGTGGCCAAGTCTTACTTCCTGACGAAGTAAAAATATGTGAAAGTGAGTTATAGTTCCACTTTTAAAATCTAATATTTTTGGGATGAGAATACATGCAGCATTCTAAATGTTTTACAAAATAGACACAAGTACGCGAAACTACATTCTATGGTTGGATTATTAAACTGAATATTGCCCATTCAAGTCCTGTAGCCTAAGAATTAGGGAAATGACCCTAATTGATGCGAATCTTAAAGATAGATCTATGGGCCTAACAAACCCCATTCTGGAATTTGGAATGCTTTAATACTTCGATTTATATGGTGATTGCGATTGCCAATTTATGACATACTTGCGAGTATGCGGGGAATATTCTATATGCATTATGTTAATGTTGGTTACCAGATGTTCATCATAGAATGATTTTTATACACTTGCGAGTGTAGGATTATTGAATAAATGAAATCTTGTGATTTATTATATTAATTTGATAATATATAGGTTAAACCTATAACTCACCAACATTTTTGTTGACGTTTAAAGCATGTTTATTCTCAGGTAATTATTAAGAGCTTCCGCTGTTGCATGCTAATATATGGACAAGACTTGGTGTCAGCATGCTTGTATAATATTGTTTAAAACTGCATTCGAGATTTACTTTGTTGTAACATATTAATATTGTAAACCAATATGTATTGGTAGTGTGTAGTGTCATATTTTTATATTATCATTTCTGATAATCTAGGTGGTGTTCTTTTAATCTTGTCGATAAAATAAAGGTTATGGTTTGTTTTAAAAACGAATGCAGTCTCTTAAAAACGTCTCATACAGAGGTCAAAACCTCACAACGAAATCAATTAATATCGAACGTTTATAATCAATATGAACGGGACATTTCAGTGCTGATTCCACCCGGCAGATACCGACTGATGACTACTGGCCGAGCACATCCACCTTCCGATGATTTCGACGACTCATCATCCGACGATTCCAGCGACGAGGATTCCGACGAGGACCCTGCGGAGGCACCCGTGCAGCCACCCTCTACCCCACCTAAGAAGCGGTATCGTTTCGACGGTACCGTTATTCCAGGGATTAACGGAGGTAGATCGTTCGTTAACGCACATGGACTGAAGGTTAGAGTTACTGCCCGTAAGCAGCTTGTGCTATATCCTGCTGATCCATTCATACGTAAGGCTCCCCGTTACGCAGCATGTACTTCTGGTGCTGGACCGTCTGCACCACCAGCTCCACCAGCATCATCTGCCCCACCGGCACCACCTGCACCATCAGCACCGCCTGCTCCACCAGCCTCTCCCTCTGTCGAGGAACTGACGAGGGAGGTGGATACCCTCCGTGCTCGCATAACTGAGCTCGAGGACCAAATGTCCCATATAATTGACATCCTTTACCCACCGTCACTATAGGACTTTTGTATTAGGTTTCTTTATGTAATCCCATTTGTAGTTTCATGTGTTTCTAATGTATTGTACGAATCTTATGCGAATGTATGCAACTTTTTATTAATGAATGGAACTTAGTGTTGTTTAATCTTTGTACGGTGTTCTATTTACATTACTGTATGATGATTTTGTGGTATCTGTATCTAGTTGCATTACTTAATTAACATGTGTTGTGTTGATTCCATGTTGGTTACCATATAATGTATTAGTATTATTTGAATGTTGGATTTTGACTTGAGTCAAAATTTTTGTTTAGAAGATCAATGGCCAACAGAGGATCAATGCCCATAGCAGCACAGATCGAAGAAATGATAGCCGAATGGGTAGCCGCAGCTAGAGTGGAAATGAACCCCCAAGCACCACCGGTTATCCAGCACAATCATAACGGGTGCACATACAAGGAATTCCAAAGCTGCAAGCCCCACAACTTCAGTGGTACTGAGGGGCCGGTTGGACTTACTAGGTGGTTTGAGAAATTAGAAGCAGTGTTCCGTGTAAGCAACTGCTCAGAGACGAACAAAACCAAGTATTCCTCATGTACGCTGTTGGACGGCGCCCTAACCTGGTGGAACACACTTGCTCAGGCCAAGGGTATTGACGAGGCCTATGCTACCCCGTGGGAGGAATTTAAGGGGGCTATGATCGAAGAGTACTGCCCCAGAACGGAGATACAGAAGATGGAAACTGAGTTTTGGGGACTGAAAGTGGTAGGAAACGATCTTGATAGTTATAATCGAAGGTATCTGGAATTAGCTCTGATGTGTCCTACGATGGTCACCCTCGAATTTAAGCGAATGGAACGGTATTTATGGGGACTCCCCAAGTCCATTCAGGGAAATGTTACCTCTTCAAAACCAGCTAATGTGCCGAAAGCTATGCGCATGGTGCATACCCTGATGAAATAAATCACCAGCCAAGAACCAGAAAAGGCTAAATCCGAATCGGGTAGTAGTGAGAAGCGTAAGTGGGACAACAACAAGGGGAGAGTCTATGATCAAAACCCGGCAAAGAGACATGAAGGTTTCAAGGGAAACAACCCCAATCCGAACACTAGCTCGAACTCTAACTACAAGGGTAGTCTGCCGCAGTGCAAGAGATGCTACAAGCATCACATCGGGTACTGCAATGTGGTCTGTGAAAAATGTAAAAGGACTGGACATATTGGCAAGGACTGCAAGATCACCACCCTAAATGTGAAGACAAACCCTACTGGACTGAGAAAGTGTTATGAGTGTGGACAACCGGGCCACTTCAAAAATGAGTGTCCCAACAAGCGAAAGGACGGCGGACCACCGTATGGCAGAGCTTTCAACATAAACGCAAGGGATGCCCGTAAGAACCCCGACTTGGTTACAGGTATATTCACTATCAACAATCTATTAGCTTCTATCCTATTTGATACTGGTGCCGATAGAAGTTATGTATGTAGACACTTTTGCTCTAAGATAAATTGGTCGTTAGTTCCTTTAAAGGAGAGTATGCTTGTAGAGGTAGCCAACGGAAAACTTGAGAAAGTTGACCAAATTAGCCGAGGAGCTATTATCAACATAGCTGGTGTGGATTTCGAGATTGACTTGATACCCATTAAGTTGGGAAGCTTTGATGTTATTGTCGGTATGGACTGGCTGACCAAGATAAGGGCTGACATTATCTGTGGAGATAAAGCTCTTCGTATACCACACGGAGATGGCGAGCCACTATTTATTTACAGAGAGAGATGTAGCTCGAAACTGAATCTCATTAGTTGTATGAAAGCACAAAAGATCATGAAGAAAGGACGTCTTGCTGTTTTAGCACATGTGAAAACGTTAGAAACCGAAGTGAAGAGCGTAGGTGATGTACGAATCGTAAACGAATTTTCCGATGTCTTTTCGAAAGAATTGCCTGGATTACCGCCACCAAGAGCAGTGGAGTTTCAGATCAATTTAGTGCCAGGGGCTGCACCTGTAGCTCGCGCAACTTATCAACTCGCACCTTCCGAAATGTAAGGGTTGCAGAGTCAACTACAAGAACTGCTAGTCCGTGAATTTATCCAACCAAGTTTCTCGCCTTGGGTTACACCTATTTTATTTGTGAAAAAGAAGGACGGATCATTCCGCATGTGTATCGACTACCGTGAACTCAACAAATTGACGATCAAGAATCGGTATCCTCTTCCCCGAATTGACGATCTTTTTGATCAACTACAAGGATCGAGCGTTTACTCTAAGATCGATTTGCGATCCGGTTATCACCAGTTGAGGGTAAAAGAGAGCGATGTAATGAAAACTGCGTTCAGAACCCGTTATGGTCATTATGAGTTTCTCGTGATGCCATTCGGTTTAACCAACACACCTGCCGTATTCGTTGACCTCATGAATCATGTATGCAAGCCATACCTGGATAAGTTCGTTATCGTCTTCATAGATGATATCCTCATCTACTCCAAAAGTGAAGAAGAACATGAACAATACCTTCGCCCAGTGTTGGAACTCTTGAGATAAGAGCAACTTTATGCCAAATTCTCCAAGTGTGAATTTTGGTTGAAGGAAGTCCAATTTCTTGGTCATATTGTGAGCGATCAAGGTATCAAAGTTGATCCCGCAAAGATCGAAGCTATCAGCAAGTGGGAAACCCCCACTACTCCGACTCATATCCGCCAATTTTTAGGCCTCGTCGGTTACTACCGAAGGTTTATTGAAGGTTTCTCTCTGATTGCGCATCCTTTGACCGCGCTGACTCACAAAGGGAAGAAGTTCATTTGGGAACCCGAACAGGAATCAGCATTTCAAACCTTGAAAAAGAAGTTAACCACCGCACCTATCTTATCACTTCCTGAAGGCAGTGATGATTTCGTCATTTATTGCGATGCCTCGAAAAGTGGTTTTGGTTGTGTACTGATGCAACGCACAAAGGTTATCGCTTACACCTCCCGACAACTGAAGATTCAAAAACGAAATTACACAACGCACGATCTCGAGCTTGGAGCCGTTGTCTTTGCATTAAAGATGTGGAGACACTATCTTTATGGAACTAAGAGCACTATTTTCACCGATCATAAAAGCCTCCAACACATCTTCGATCAGAAGCAACTGAATATGAGACAGCGTCGATGGATTGAGACGCTGAACGACTATGATTGTGAACTTCGTTATCACCCTGGCAAGGCCAATGTTGTAGCCGACGCTTTGAGCCGAAAGGAGAGGATGACACCTCTTCGTGTTCGGGCACTGAACATCACCATTCATTCGAACCTCAATAGCCAGATCCGAGCAGCCCAAGATGAGGCTCTCAAGGAGGAGAACATATCTCGTGAATACTTGAACATTCTCGTTTCTCGATTTGAAGTTAAGGAGACTAGACTCCGATGCTATGCCGGAAGGATTTGGGTACCTCGTTATGGAGACCTCCGGAGCCTTATATTAGATGAAGCCCATAATTCGAGGTATTCGATTCATCCAAGAGCCGGTAAAATGTACCACGATCTTAAGGAACAGTATTTGTGGCCTAATCTTAAGAAGGACGTTGCAACTTATGTTGGGAAGTGTTTGACTTGCTCGAAAGTTAAGGCCGAACATCAGAGGCCTTCTGGGTTACTTCAACAACCGAAAATCCCACAATGGAAGTAGGAAAGGATAACAATGGATTTAATTACGAAGTTACCAAAGACAGTGGGCGGATACTATACCATCTGGGTTATCGTTGACCATCTTACCAAATCTGCACACTTCTTAGCCATGAAGGAAACGGATACGATGGAAAGACTCGCTCAACTATACATAAAAGAGGTTGTATCTCGTCATGGTTGCCCTTATCGAACATCTCAGATCGAGATCCCCGTTTTGCTTCCAGATTTTGGCGTTCTTTGCAAGAAGCCTTGGGGACACGTCTCGACATGAGCACTGCGTATCACCCGCAGACCGACGGACAAAGAGAACGCACGATTCAGACTTTGGAAGACATGTTGTGTGCATGTGTTATTGATTTCGGAAAGGCTTGGGAAAGGCATTTGCCGCTAGCCGAATTCTCTTACAACAACAGTTATCATTCGAGTATTAATGCCGCACCTTTTGAAGCGTTGTATGACCACAAATGCAGATCTCCTATTTGTTGGGCCGAAGTAGGCGAAACGCAAATCATCGGGCCCGAGATAGTCCATGAAACAACTGAGAAGATTGTCCAAATTCAAGCGAGGCTCAAGACGGCCCGTGATCGCCAAAAGAGTTATACCGACCTTAAATGTAAAGACTTCTAATTCAACGTGGGTGACCGTGTAATGTTGAAGGTCGCGCCTTGGAAAGGTGTGATCCATTTTGGAAAACGTGGGAAGCACAATCCGCGATACATTGGTCCTTTTGAAATCTTGGAGCGTGTTGGACCCGTTGCTTACCGTTTGGATCTTCCAACTCAATTGAGCTCAGTTCATCCTACCTTTCATGTATCGAATTTGAAGAAGTGTCTTGCTGAACCGGAACATGTCATACCACTGGAGGAACTTATGATTGATGACAAACTCCACTTCGTGGAAGAGCCTGTCGAAATTATGGACCGTGAGGTCAAAACTTTGAAACACAACAAGATTCCGATCGTCCGAGTACGATGAAATGCCAAACAAGGATCTGAGTTTACCTGGGAGCGAGAGGATCAAATGATGCAGAAGTATCCTCACCTTTTCCCAACTCCTCCATCTACCTTAGCTTAAAATTTCGGGACGAAATTTTCTTTAACAGGTGGGTAATGTAACGACCCTGGTTTTTCCAACGTATAATTATTAATATTTATTATTAATGATTGCGCTTTAATAAATGTATTTTTATACATTTACTTGTTACCGTATTTGACTTTACATGGCCCGACTTGTCTTTGTGACACACGTACTTTTCACGAATAATATTTCGAATATTATTTACGTTAATGATTAATTATTATTAATCATTTTTAATTAACTAATGCAAGTAGTTAGTTACTTGGGCTTATTTATTTAATTTGTTACTTACTTGGACTTGAGCCTTTATTAATGGTTATGCACTTGGAAGCCCACCCTACTTATCTTAATGGACTAGTTGAGAGCCCAACACATTACTAGTAACTTATTAAGTTTAAACTTGGATTAATTAGCTTAATTAGAAGACAAATTGTGCAAGCATGCTAGAAACTCTTCCCCATACATTTAACTTTATTACCATTCTAAGCATTCACCATCTCCCCATGCATGAAAGTTGCATTTGACCCTTTCCCCTTTGGTGCCCAAACCGTCAGTTTTGATGGGGGTGTGAGGGAGTTCCATTTTTCAAATTTTGTTACTTATTCACAAGTGTTTTACTTCACTTTTCACACACACGTATTTCTCTACTTTCTTACTCCAAGTTTTCTCTCAAATTGTGAGTTCTTTCAAGACTTTTTCTTCTTCTTTTTCTTGTTCTAAAACCGCCACATATCATCATCATTTTACTTGATTTGTTACTTGTTACTTGTTTATGTTAAAGATCAAGTTTTCTAACTTGTATCTTCATGTTATCTTGGTTACTTTCATCTTTTTTTGATGAAGAACCAAGAACAAGGATCTAAGTTCTATAACTTATGGTTCTACACTTAAAATATTGTAAGATTTAAAGTTCATAAGCTTCATAATCATACTTGTGTTCATGTTTTGTAGACTTAAATCCTAATATCCAAACTTTGATTTGAATCTTCTTAAGTATGAAACAAACATGAACATAATATTTGTAATTTTAGTTTATTTCTTTCTTTTGTAAGTACTTTAAAGTTGTGATGTTGTTAATTTGGTCAAGTATTACTAGTTAATCTTGATCTCATATTTCTTGAAACTAAAGTTAACTTTATGAGTTCAAGAACATAGAAGTATAACTTTCTAGTTATAACTTCATACACTTGTGTTGGATCTAAGTTTCTATAGCTTATGGTCTTCCAAATTTGCTGTAAACAAGAGCTTATAAGCTTACATACATTTTACAAAATGAGAATCTAAGTTTCATAACTTATGGTTTCATTAAAGTGAAGATCCAAGTTCTATAACTTAGGATCTAACTTAAGAACACTAGATCTAGACTTTCTAGTCTAGAATCTTTAAGATCTAGCTAAGATCTAAGTTCTACAACTTAAGATCTTATTTATTTAGTTTACTTTCAAGTTTGTAGCTTAATATTACTATTAGAACTCATGTATGTGTCGGATCTAAGATCTTGATGTAACTTTGGTTCATCAAACTACTTACAACCCTTAATTGAGTTGTGCTACATATCTTAGACTTACACTAGTGTTATGACGGTCAAAACTTGGTTAAGATGATGCAAACACATCAACGAGTTGTACACTTGAAGCTATACGCATTAAGGATGAGAACCGTGATGAGCATCAAGCACCATGAACCCACTGGAACACCTTTACTTACTGTTTCTGGAACTGATCAATAACCTGGGCAACTTGAAAAGTTGATTTCCAGCTAGTTTGGTTCGAGTAGATGATTTTTAGTTTAGACCTCGTCTTAATCCGAGTTCCGGTTTAGGATTTATGGCCATCCGAAAGTCACTACACCCTTTTAACGTTGTGCTGAAATTTCTGACCTACTCGCACTTAAACCGTCATCACGGTCAAACGAATATGATTTTGGTTCTATAAATTGGTCAGCCTCTAGGGGACTCATATACGGAGCCATGGACACTTTTCTCACCTCATTTCAGTTTGTATAGAGGTCGTGGTGACTGAACGAAGTCAGCCTTTATTTCAAACTCTATTCTTAATTGAAACTTACTTTACCCTTTTTGATTAATGATGAATGATGATGATACTTAAGACCTAATTTACATACTTGTAAACCTTTGGGAATTATTTACTAACTTAGTAACTTTTGACTTAGGTTGAGGACCTTTCGGACCAACCACTTGCTTACTATTCCCGCGTATCGACTTCAACTACTTTCCACTGTGAGTTATAGCATCCCTTTTTACTTTAACTGTTTTGGGAACTGAGAATACATACGCATTTTACGTTTTACATACTAGGCACGAGTACTTAAACGTTATATATGTGTGGGTTATACAACGGCATAAACTTTCCCCTTAGCTCGATAACGTTTAGTCATTGGTCATTGAACCGGTGAACGCGAATCTTAGATATGGATCCATAGGGTTTGACATCCCCACTCGGGCTAGTAGCACTAGCATTTAATGGGTGTTTAATACTTCTAAACTTACGCACTCACCAAGTATACTTTTAGGGGGTGTTATTTACGTTAAGTTAGTTACCAAGTGCCCACGGTTATACATATACTTTTCACACTGTTTTGAAATACTGAAATCTCGTGGCCTACCTTACATTACTGTTATACTTAAACTATAGCTCACCAACCTTTGTGTTGATGTTTTTAAGCATGTTTTTCTCAGGTGCTTAAGGTTTGATTGCTTCCGCTGGAGTTGCCATGCTTTGTAGACTCCCGCTGCGCTTATTAGAGATGTCTTCGCATGAAACGTTTATTTTGCATTCAAACTATGTTACTTTTGAAACAATGAATTTGTAACGACCATTGGGTCACGTACTATTATTATCGCCTTCTATTCGTAGAGGCACATTATCGTATGTTAAACATTTGGCGTTGGTTATGACGTCACCTTTTCTTATGAATGCAAACTTTTTTAAAACAACATATAGTGTTTGACCTTGTAATGATCCTGTTGTTGATGATCTGTATACGATGGTTTTGTACGGGGCATCACACATACCCCAAAACAAAATGGAGTAGCCGAGAGGAAAAATCGTATTATTTTAGGACTCGCTCGGGCTCTACTAATAGAATCAAATGTTCCGAGAAGTTTTTGGCCTGCAGCACTTGCCACGATAACTTATCTTATAAATTGACTTCCGACCAAAATTCTTGATTTTCAAACTCCACTTCAAGCACTTTGCAAATTTCATGAACTCCCGTCTAATCTTACTATCAAACCTAGAATATTTAGGTGTTTAGTCTTCGTTCACATACCTAAACAAGAACGAACCAAACTTGACCCATGTGCTGAAAAATGTGTTTTTGTTGGGTATGGGGTAAACCAAAAAGGGTACAGATGTTATAGTCCAAAAAAACGTCACATATTCACTACAATGAATTGTGACTTTCTTGAAACTGGATATTTTTATAACCCCCAACACACAAGTGAGGGGGAGATTGAAACTAATGACATTGTGAGTTGGTTGGAAAAGATTCCCTCATCAGAAGAAGTGAACCACAGTACAAAAATATCGCAAGATACAGAAAAAGAGCAAGAAATTCTGACACAAGACAAACCAGGACGTTCAAGTCAAACTGGATCAACTCAACAAATTCCTGAAGAACCAGAATGTTCAACTCAACAAATTCCAGACGAACCAGAATGTTCAAATCAAAGTGGATCAACTCAACAAATTCCTGACGAACCACAAAGTTCAAGTCACGAATCAACTCAACAAACTCCAGATGAACCTGTTGCAAGTCAGGATGAATCAAATGAAGGTTATGTACTTCCCCCAAGAGCTAACAGGAGAGTTCCAGCTAAAAGATATGATCTCGAGAAAGAAGCTCTTAGATCGAGATATCCGATGGCAAATAATGCCAAAGGAAATTTATCAGAAGTAAGGAAATTCAATTCCGCAATATACTGAACAAGCGCTGAAATCTAAAAACTGAATAAATGCAATGGAAGTTGAAATGGAAGCTTTGAAGAAAAGTGATACATGGGAAAAATGTATTTTCCCCCAAGAGAAGAAGCCAGTAGGATGTCGATGGGTGTTTACAATAAAACACAAACCAGATGGCACAATTGAAAGATATAAAGCCCGTCTAGTTGCCAAGGGATATACTCAGACTTATGGGATAGACTATTCCGAGACTTCTCATCGATGGCTAAAATTGACACCTTTAGAGTTCTCTTCTCTATTGCCGCAAAAAAAGGATGGCCCCTTCACCAATTTGATGTGAAAAATGCTTTTCTACATGGCGAGCTCAAGGAAGAGGTTTATATGCAAGCTCCACTAGGATTCTCATAAAATTTCAAAAATAGGGAAGTTTGTCGCCTTAGAAAATCTTTATATGGGATAAAACAATTCCCTCGGCCTTGGTTTGGGAAATTTACCTTAGCAATGAAAAAATATGGCTATAAATAAAGTAACTCATATCACACATTATTTTTCAAACAAAGAAATCAACTAATCACTTGCTTAATTATCTATGTCAATGAAATGATAATTACAGGAAATGAAAGAGATTAATATTTCAACTTAAAAGCAAATTTATCAAACGAATTTGAAATGAAAGATCTTGGAATGTTAAAATATTTTTTAGGAATCGAAGTTCTTAGATCTCAATAAGAATTTTTATATGTCAAAAGAAATATGTTCTTGATCTACTTGCTGAAACAAGGATGATCGACTGCAAACCAGCCGAGACCCCTGCAATCTCAAACCAGAAGCTGTTTAATGAAAAAGGAGCTGAACTTGCAGATCAAGAGCAATATCAAAGGATCGTTGAAAAACTGATCTACCTTGCCAATACTTGGCCAGATATAGCGTATTGTAACGACCCGTCCTAATCCATCTGGAAGAAGTCATCAACATTAGGTTCCATTGCGATGATCGACTCCAAGTAATGTCCTTAAAATGAGCAAATGCACAGCGGAAGACTTAATTCGTACTTGAGACTAAACATGCTTAAAAGTGTCAACCAAAAGGTTGGTGAGTTCATAGGTTTATCATAACAATCATTTCAATATATTAATAGACCACAAGATTTCCATTTGTATATATATGTACACTCGCAAGTGTATAAAACCATTCTGCTTATGTTGAGGCCTCAGTAACCAACCTTAACAATAATATAATAAGTCATCTTCGCAAAGATGGATATGTACACTCGCAAGTGTATAAATAATCCTCGAAGTACTAAACATCCGCCCACTAGCTCTTATGTCTAGTGCAGCCTACAGGATGGGGGTGTTAAGCCCGATAGATCTATCTTTAGGATTCGCGCTTACATGCTCTTATAACATGTAACTAAATTACCAAGCACATCAATCCGTAGGATATCATTTTTAATCACTTGTCTCTATTTCGTAAAGCATTTATAAAAGCAGCGCATGTATTCTCAGCCCAAAAATATATATTGCAAAAGCAATTAAAAAGGGAGCAAATGAAACTCACCATACTGTATTTTGTAGTAAAAATATTCAAACGACTGAACCGAACAATGCAGGGTTGGCCTTGGATTCACGAACCTTAGACTTTTCCCCAAAAAAATATTGTCTTAGACGAGGCTCGAACTTGAGACCTCCCGCTTACCCGTCACTCCCTTTAACCAGTTGGGCTGTGCCCCATTATCCGAAATAACACAGGAAACGAAATCATTTAACCCGTATTTTATGTCATCCATCTTCTTCTTCATTATCAATATCGATCAGATTCGATACCATATGGAAAAAAAAAACGTTTCCTATTAAATATTAGGATTTATAATGATATAGAAAATATTTGATAGTAAATCAAATTATATAAAAAAAAATTTTGATGTATCTGTTTCGTAAAAAAAGAATAAAGTTCAAACCATGAAATCAAATTCTAAGACGTTTCATGTTACAATCCCTAAATGAAAACAATTACAAATCACTCCTGGAAAGTTTTGCAATCACCAATTTGACTTGATTCACAGCATAGCCTTCGAATTCGATCTAATTTCAAACAGTTTGACTTTTTAAACGAAACTTTGACTCGATAAATTAGAATTCGTTAAATAGAATTAGGATTGGAAATTTTGCAGAAAGTTTTGTTAGAGGATTCCTAACACAACCTCATTTACATATTTCGATATTTGATTTATTATTGAGCTTTTGATTAATGGTTTCGTAACAGAGGTGTTCGATGGGTGTTCTTCAATTTTTTTTGTTTAAATAGATGAATTAAGACAGTAAAAATGGGTTGTTGATAACGATGATGGAAGAATCGAACAACATGAGAATGATTATATAATAAAAATGTATTGACATCGAGTCACATGTAAACAGAAATACAGAAAAGAACAAATAGAAAAAGGAAGAAAAAAATCTGATGTGATTCCATAAGCGTAATTATTTTAATTTTATATATTATGAATTATTATTAATAATTAATAAATATAACTATATTAATAATAATAATAATACTACAATATTGTTAATAATAATAGAAATAATAATACTGTTATAATAACAATAATATTTAAGACAACGATAATATTTTTTAATAATAATAATGATATTTATAATAATAATATTAGTGGTAAAGATAATAATAATAATTTTTAAGAATAACAATATGATAACTATAATAATAACAATAATAAATAATAATTTTTAAATTTCAACTATCTTATAGTTTTAATCATTCTTATAATGATATTTATAATTATATCAATAATAATAATGTTAATAATCCTAATACCGATATTAACATAATAATAAAAGTAGTAACAAAAATTTTAGTGTTAATATAATAACTATATTTTATCTTGAAATTTCATGTATTAATATCACCTCTTTTATTCATGCACTATTATATAATACATATATTGAATATTTTTCATTTATGCATTTTAATATCTTACCATATATATATATATATATATATGCATGTAATTATTATTTTTATATATATATATATATATATATATATATATATATATATATATATATATATATATATATATATATTTTAATAACAACCTAATTATTTATATTTTATTATTTCCAATTATTATATGTACTTACATTTATATATATATTCATATACATATAAATTTTCAAACCAATGTTCGTGAATCGTTGGGAACAGTCGAAAGGTAATTGAATATATGAACATAGTTCCAAAACTTTTGAGATTCCACATTACAGACTTTGCTTATCGTGTCGAATTCATATAAAGATTAAGTTTAAATTTGGTCGGAAATTTTCGGGTCGTCACAGTACCTACCCGTTAAAGAAATTTCGTCCCGAAATTTGAAGGTGGTCGTCATGGTTAACAATAGAAATGTTTTCATGACGATTACGAGTTGATAAATAGGGTTTTATCATCATTGAATAATATAGATAAAACGATTTGATTTTGTGAAGAGTACGAGTGAAACTATCATAAAAGAGTGAAATGAGTAAATCCAAGTTTGTCCTAACCGGTGACGTAGTCACGGTTGATTTCCGAAAATCAAGGAATTTAAAGAAAATCTTCGAAATCTATAAGATCTGATTCCTCGGGATTTATGGAAATTAAGATCTCTATAATTAAATGCGATTATCTGTCTCAATTGCTTTGTCTGGTATTTTCACTATAAATGAACTTCTTTCGTTCCATTATTTTCCACCATTCCCATTTTCCATACTTTAATTCATACTTCCAAATCATCAGTCAATATGCTTCATCCTGTTTTAATCATGGATATATTCCTGACTTTCATATCGATCATTCTCCTTTTTCATCTACCATCGGAGGAATTTGTTTTCTTCTACTTCGCCCTTGGAGTTATAATGTTTTTAATTCTCCCGTGTCTTTATGTTGCGATAAACATTGATATACACTGTCTATAATTTATGTGTTGTTATCGGGTTTTATATCTTCCCTTATGTTTCGGAGCTCTTTGCCTTTTTCTTCTCTTCTCGACCTCTAGTAAAGCGAGTAACGGTCCAAAATTCGTAAGTATGGAGTTTCGAATGAACTTAATGTTCTAATCAAGAAAGAATGTAATAGCACGATTTGATTTGTCAAATTACCAGAATCATTGAGAATAGAACTATCAAGAATATATTTTCTTGATATGTTCAGAGGTTACTTAGAATGAAAGAGTTATGTAACATGGCACATGATGATGGTATGATCTACTGTGAACCATCATCACGTTTCATTAGAAACTCAGCATGACTTACTGTAATATAATCACGTTGGCCAAGCGTCATTATATTATACTAACTCATGCTTCAATTCCCTACACTTCTCCAGAAATCATTCATATTTTATACTTAGATTTTACAGAAGTTTCCAATATAATGGAATACAGAAAGCGCGAAGAGGTAGATAATTTCGGACAAGAATATTTATGAAAATATCCTCAGAAATATCGAAGATATTTATGATGATATTTTGGAATTTCTAAGTTCGATGGTAGATGAAGAAGGATTTTTCAAAAGATCTTAACATGAGTACGGAGTAAGATATTCGTTGAAGGTTTCATCGGATCCAGAATTACCTGAATTCTTTGAATATAGGGTTTGGTCCTTGTATTTGTCCTTGGTTTCCTTCATGGTTAGCTCATTCCTTTTTTTAGTACCAAATTTTCTATCGAGCGTTCCCAACACTCCATTCTTTATCATCAAACCCTTGGCCATTCAGGCCATCTATAAATTTACTGTTTCGTCTGCATTTAATTCAGTCATATCTGAATCGTCGGTTATCTATCCGAGATGTTTTCAGGAGAATTGTGTTTTTAGATGATTAAATGCTGATGGTAGTATGGTGGAATATAAAAGGTTCCCCGGTAACAATAAAAGAGCACGCGTATATATCAAGGTTATAATAAAGTTGTTTCGAACGAAAAGTCGAAATTGTCTTACTGGAGCTGTGACAAAATTGGCTATTTTAAAGAAGAACTGCAAAGTTATTTTGGGTAATAATAACACTAAAGGAATTAACACAGCTATGTGTTAAATGTTTACTCAGTTTCCGAGAGTTTTCAGGTGCATAACTATATGCATCAATCTTTTCTGCTGTTGATGAGGTACGGTAAGTTCATTCTCTCGATTGAGGTGTTTTCAAGAATCATGAAAGGTTTGAACGCAGATTGTAATCGTCAAGATACAAATGAGGTTTAAGATGAAATCAAGTGGCAAACTTGAAGAATTGTTTAGTTTCATATGTTTTAATCAATATTTTAATTCATTTTAATTGTCCAATAATGGCAGTTCTTAGTTGATGGTCCAATAATTGGTTTATATATATATAATCTTAGAATTACCCCATGACGTATTGTATGCGTATTGTCTTTGCATCAACCCAGAGACGTATTGTATACGTATTATCTTAGAATTAACTAAGACGTATTGTGTACGTATTGTCTTAGGATTTATCAAAACGTATTGTATACTTATTGTGCTAGGATGTACCAAGAATATTATTATACATATATACAATTACAGAATTCGTGTACATGTCTCAGACTCGATCACAACTCAAAGTATATATATTATTGTAGAATCATCCTCAACCCTGTATAGCGAACTTGAGCATTACAGCATATAGAGTGTCTATGGTTATTCCAAATAATATATATACATGCGTCGATATGATATGTCAAAACTTTGTATACGTGTCCCGATATTTAAAGTGCGTAAAAATAAATAACAGAAATTAAATGACGATAATTAAAATTGCGAGAATATAAATTGCGATAATTAAATTGCGGTAAATAAAATCTAACCAGTTAGCTAGGAACAGTTAGTTAGGAACAGTTTGCGTGGATTCTTAACAAAATTTTTCTTATAGTTAATTTGTTTGTTTCTAGCAAATTTTACTTTGTCAAATGTTTTTTTCATTGTGCCACTTGTTGGATTCTGATAAATCAAAATCCAATTATGAAATTGAATGAAAATAGTTATTTTGTGGTGAACAGATTTGTATATTGGTGAATGTAAGTAGGATAGTAAATGACTGTTGGATCAGATTTGAAGAATGTACAGTGTAACTTATTAATGTGGAATTTAAATATTCTTTGGGTATTACCTACCCGTTAAAATACTTTCACCATTAATAGTTTGTACAAAAGAACTTTAAATTACAATCTTTATGAAAACATATATACATATATATTTTCTTCAGATGAAATCATGGATTTAATGAGTTAATATGATATTAAACTCATATGATTTTCGTTTTGAGCTAGAATAAGTAATCTCTAAAAATTTTAGAAACCACATATTCTTCACAGAATATTTCTTCTTCACATAATATTTCTTCAATGAAGTTATGGATCAATACTTCATCGTTAACTATTAGGAACCACAAATTCTTCGTAGAATATTTCTTCAATGAAGTTATGGATCAATACTTCATCGTTCATTGTTGTTGGTACTCCTTGGTATCTATGGTGCATATGATGTTGATGTTCGAGGTACTGGTTATGATGTTGAGATGTGGGATGTGGATGTCGTGGATGGTGGTACTGGTTATGCTGCTGGTGCTGCTGATGGTGGTACTGTTGCTGCCGGTGTTGCCGCTGGTGCTTGTAATCTTTGTACCATATTCTCCAAAGCCGTAACCCAAGCGCGAAGCACGTTGACTTCTTCTATTACACCGGGGTGATTGTCGGTTCGGACAAGTGGATAAATAAAATCTAGAATTTGGTTTAGTATATAATCATGACAAGATACTCTGGAAATGAGAGAGAAAATGGTGTTTCGAACAGGTTCGCCGGTAAGTGCTTCAGGTTCTTCGCCAAGTGGGTAATGTGGAGGATGGAAGGGATCGCCTTCTTCTTGTCTCCAATGATTGAGAAGGCTACGAACCCATCCCCAATTCATCTAAAATAGATGATGGCTGATCGGTTGATCCATTCCAGTCACACTGCTTTCGGAGCTTGAGCGGGATTCCATCTCGGAATAGCTGTCGGAGTCTAAGGGATTTGAACTAGTTGCGAGTTCCGTCTTGTACGGTTAGATAAAGGATTTTCGATATGAAATGATTTTCGGATATCGGATGATATTCTAATTGCATAGAATACCTAAATATAGTACAGAAGATCCCTCAGATTACGGAGGAAATTAAGGAAACGTGTCCGACAAAGTTTAATGTGATGGGATATGAATTTGTCTGTACACCGTCTATGCAATAATTGCAATAAGACGTGTCGAGACTGAAAATGATAAGTAGATATTTTTCGACAAATGGTGGTAAGTAAAAACTTTTGACATGCAGACCAGGTTCAAGTCTAGACTCAATAATATAACCTAACAACTACTAGGTCAAAGTCCAGACTCATTAATACATCCTAACAACTATCAGTTAGACACACTAATGCAAGATCTGGATCGCTAGGACCAACGCTCTGATACCAACTGTAACGACCCGTCCTAATCCATCTGGACGAAGTCATCAACATTAGGTTCCATTGCGATGATCGACTCCAAGTAATGTCCTTAAAATGAGCAAATGCACAGCGGAAGACTTAATTCGTACTTGAGACTAAACATGCTTAAAAGTGTCAACCAAAAGGTTGGTGAGTTCATAGGTTTATCATAACAATCATTTCAATATATTAATAGACCACAAGATTTCCATTTATATATATATGTACACTCGCAAGTGTATAAAACCGTTCAGCTTATGTTGAGGCCTCAGTAACCAACCTTAACAATAATATAATAAGTCATCTTCGCAAAGATGGATATGTACACTCGCAAGTGTATAAATAATCCTCGAAGTACTAAACATCCGCCCACTAGCTCTTATGTCTAGTGCAGCCTACAGGATGGGGGTGTTAAGCCCGATAGATCTATCTTTAGGATTCATGCTTATATGCTCTTATAACATGTAACTAAATTACCTAGCACATCAATCCGTAGAATATCATTTTTAATCACTTGTCTCTATTTCGTAAAGCATTTATAAAAGCAGCGCATGTATTCTCAGCCCAAAAATATATATTGCAAAAGCAATTAAAAAGGGAGCAACTGAAACTCACCATACTATATTTTGTAGTAAAAATATTCAAACGACTGAACCGAACAATGCAGGGTTGGCCTTGGATTCACGAACCTTAGACTTTTCCCCAAAAAAATGTTGTCTTAGACGAGGCTCGAACTTGAGACCTCCCGCTTACCCGTCACTCCCTTTAACCAGTTGGGCTGTGCCCCATTATCCGAAATAACACAGGAAACGAAATCATTTAACCCGTATTTTATGTCATCCATCTTCTTCTTCATTATCAATATCGATCAGAGTTCGATACCATATGGAAAAAAACGTTTCCTATTAAATATTAGGATTTATAATGATACAGAAACGATTTGATAGTAAATCAAATTATATAAAAAAAATTTTGCTGTATCTGTTTCATAAAAAAAAAAACAAAGTTCAAACCATGAAATCAAATTCTAAGACGTTTCATGTTACAATCCCTAAATGAAAACAATTACAAATCACTCCTGGAAAGTTTTGCAATCACTAATTTGACTTGATTCACAGCATAGCCTTCGAATTCGATCTAATTTCAAATAGTTTGACTTTTTAAACGAAACTTTGACTCGATAAATTAGAATTCGTTAAATGGAATTAGGATTGGAAATTTTGCAGAAAGTTTTGTTAGAGGATTCCTAACACAACCTCATTTACATATTTCGATATTTGATTCAGTATTGAGCTTTTGATTAATGGTATCGTAACAGAGGTGTTCGATGGGTGTTATTCAATTTTTTTTGTTTAAATCGACGAATTAAGACGGTAAAGTAAAAATGGGTTGTTGATAACGATGATGGAAGAATTGAACAACATGAGAATGATTATATAATAAAAATGTATTGACATCGAGTCACATGTAAACAGAAATACAGAAAAGAACAAATAGAAAAAGGAAGAAAAAAATCTGATGTGATTCCATACGCGTAATTATTTTAATTTTATATATTATGAATTATTATTAATAATTAATAAATATAACTATATTAATAATAATAATACTACTACAATATTGTTAATAATAATAGAAATAATAATACTGTTATAATAATAATAATATTTAAGACAACGATAATAATTTTTAATAATAATAATGATATTTATAATAATAATATTAGTGGTAAAGATAATAATAATAATTTTTAAGAATAACAATATGATAACTATAATAATAACAATAATAAATAATAATTTTTAAATTTCAACTATCTTATAATTTTAATCATTCTTATAATGATATTTATAATTATATCAATAATAATAATGTTAATAATCCTAATACCGATATTAACATAATAATAAAAGTAGTAACAAAAATTTTAGTGTTAATATAGTAACTATATTCTATCTTGAAATTTCATGTATTAATATCACCACTTTTATTCATGCACTATTATATAATACATATATTGAATATTTATCATTTATGCATTTTAATATCTTACCATATATATATATATATATATATATATATATATATATATATATATATATATATATATATATATATATATATATATATATATATATATATATATATATATATATATATATATATGCATGTAATTATTAGTTATATATATATATATATATA
The DNA here is from genome assembly GCF_046630445.1 of Rutidosis leptorrhynchoides. Taxonomy (NCBI): domain Eukaryota; kingdom Viridiplantae; phylum Streptophyta; class Magnoliopsida; order Asterales; family Asteraceae; genus Rutidosis; species Rutidosis leptorrhynchoides. The sequence continues at coordinate 164,979,299 of NC_092336.1, forward strand.
TATATATATATATATATATTAATAAAAACCTAATTATTTATATTTTATTATTTCCAATTATTATATGTACTTAAATTTATATATATTCATATACATATAAATTTTCAAACCAATGTTCGTGAATCGTTGGGAACAGTCGAAAGGTAATTGAATATATGAACATAGTTCCAAAACTTTTGAGATTCCATATTACAGACTTTGCTTATCGTGTCGAATTCATATAAAGATTAAGTTTAAATTTGGTCGGAAATTTCCGGGTCGTCACACGTATGCAGTAGGAGTTGTCAGCCAATTTATGCATTACCCTCAAGTACATCACATAGAAGTTGTGTGGAGAATCATCAGATACCTTAAAGGAATAGCTGGTCATGTAGATGTATTCAAAAACAACAGACACCTCAAAATTTCTATATATACAGATGCAGGTTGGGAGGTGAAAAAGGAGACAGAAAATCCACATCAGGGTATTTTACCTAAGTTGGCGAGAACCTGGTTACATGGAAAAGTAAAAAACAAAAGGTTGTTGCTCTTTCAAGTACTGAAGCTGAGTTCAGAGGGATAGCACGAGGAGTACGAGAAGCGTTATGGATCCGAAAGCTACTAACAGAGATCGAATTTCCACCAGAAGACACTAGTCAAATTTTTTACGACAATGAAGCAGCCATTGCTATTTCAGAAAACCAATTCAACATGATCGGACAAAACATGTTGAAATCGACAGACACTTTATCAAGGAAAAGCTTGAAGCAGAAATCATCTCACTACCATTTGTAAGATCAAAAGACCAGCTCGCAGACATCCTCACCAAATCAGTTAATGGAAGACTATTCAACGATGTATTGGTCAAGTTGAATTTTGGAGATCCCACTATTCAACTTGAGGGGAGTGTTGAAATAAAGGATAAGAACTTAATGAGCTCATCATTTCTTGTAAAGACAGTTGACCAGAGTTGACCAATAACTGACTAATGGATAGTTCCTTATTTAGTCAAAAAGTAGATTCCTTCAAAAGTAACAAAGCTGCATTCCAAATTAGGAATTAGGTGTTACAACTTTTATATTATAAATAGATTAGCATTTCATTGTTAAAAAACAATTCAAACTTGTATCATATCATATTATCTATTATACTAATACAAACGCTCAGTTTTCTTTTCAATTACTTTGTTAACACATGCCATGATACAAACGAATAAAAGCCCACAACAAAATCTAAACAAGCCTAACAACACGAAAACGAACCTAAACTAGACCAAAGCACAACAAAAAAATGCAACGAAACACACTAAACTAATACCATCAAACCGAATCAAACGAGCTCGAAAGATGAAATATAATCAAAAACCCTAAGGCCCAATCAAAACCTGGTTCAATTTTCAGCACATTGTCTCATCATAACATTCTTCCTCGCATCCATAGTTATTGCCTATCAAATCAATTTCCCGAATTTTGTTTAAACATTAATATGTTTAAACCAATGACAACTAATGTAGGTATAATAAATAACTTCTTTATCTCGGATTAAACGGAGAGAATAATGATTAATAGTTCCTTGTTAATACTTTCACTGTTTTCAAGAAGAACCACCATCATTGTCTTCATTAGTTCACGGATGAAGTGGATATCTAGATACATTAAGCAACTGGATTACTTGAAGATTCAATTCCCTGTCGGGGATGATGGTATTTCCGGCAACTAAAATTTAAACATAAATAAATACAGTAGAAAGTTAGAGTAGCAAATATTTCAGATAATATAAACTACATTGATGATTGATGATTAACAAGTTAGTACCTTTTAGCACATTCTTGTAGCTTGTATGCTTAGGGTAATCAAGGCATAAATTTAAGTAAATAACTTTAATGCACTTGCGTTGTTTTTGACCCTCTAGCCAAAGCATGCTATCATGCTCAAAATTAGTGTGAAACATTTATGTGAGAAAAACTTGGATCTTGATCATGTTGAAAATAATTTGGAAGCAAATATATGTTTTTGGATCCCAACACCACTAATCAAGACAATCAGAAGCAAATGGAGTACTGTATGTAATAGACGTTATAATAGTTTCGAAATAAGATCACATATAAAAGGTTATATGTACTAACCAAACACGACCGCTGCTGAAAATTTTCATTTTAAAACTTGATCATTATAAAGCATTCATACGTACCTATAGTAATAAACTTGGTTGAAAATTCTAACTTGCCGTAAGAAACGTACTCCAATAATATTCCAAATATTCGATTATTATAGTTATCTTTTCCTTCACAAAAGACAAGAAACAGTAGCTAATTAAAATCGTGAGGGTTCAGAATAGTACAATCTCATACACTATAAGTTCTTGGTGGCTTATAAATTGTATGCATATGCATATATACATATTTTGAGCAACCTCATCTTTCTGCTAGATATCTTCATATACCTTCAACGAAGTCGAATAAAATTTGGTCAACCCTTCAAGAAATGAAGTCAAACTCGACTGCATTGACCACAGATTCATCGGATTAACATCATCATTGTGTGTCTCCTCTTCACCTTTATTGATGAAATTTGGTCAATCAATAAAGATCCTCTCCATTCAGAGCTGACTATTTCTGTTCAAACTTGGTGACTCTAAAATCACAGATAACACAACAACGTTTCTATCCCTTATGCTGCCTACATTTCATCACAAACACATGTAATGAGGCGTTTGTGGGCGTTTCTCTCGGGGCGTTTGTCATCTTGAAATGCAGGAGGGGAGGAAGGTGATGGTGAGGTGGCGACGATTGGTTCCAGTTATTTTCTCTCTCCCACTTATTATTATTTAAATACCAATAAAATTTTAATACATCACCAACAAACTTTTTACAACCTCTCAACAAACGCCTCACATTACAACTACCTAATTCCCTCGTCATTGTATGCTGTCATAACCCAGAAAGTACCCCTCTTCCGCTCCAAGTAGACGTCACCATTATCTATGGTCTAATTGAGAAAGGATAAAAATGATACAATGGCATCATCCAGTTGTGGAGATGGCAATATCTTTGGATCTCTTCTGCCCAATCACGGCATACAACGAATACAGGTGACCCCACAGATCTTCGAGGAGAGTAAGGTCGTATTCTCCATTTCTTATGGTTGTATGATGCAATTTTGCCGCCAATTGTTGATGGATCCCACGTACGATTTCTGATAATTGAGCGTTTGCAAAGGATAAACCAAAAAATCCATTCTCATGTTAAAGTCCATCCATAATCTCCTTCTTAGTGTCTAGTTAATGAGTTCTGTCTTTAAGTTCCTTTAATTGATAAGCTAATGACATGGTTATATATTGTGCATAATGGTACTCGAGCATCACCTTCCAAAGAAGGGTGTGTACTTAACTAATTACATAATGGGTAAAATTGGTTTTACTGTTGAAGGTATCCAATTTTCAGGAGGTCATGCCAAATGTATTTAAATGCAACAACCCCCAAATCAAACATATATATCTCATATTGTTAATTATATAATCGTTAGTATGTATTAAAAGGGAGTGGGTCAAACAACCTGAAAGGACCAAAAAGATCATCCTTTAAAAGTGTTAATGGAAATAGCATATTATTGTAGCGAAATGGTTTTGTTATCACACTTAACTATTTTCAGAACACTAGACTCAACCCTATATGCCCATTAACCGAAACACATAGTAAAAACGCCCCATACACCATTTAGCAGCACATATATCAGGGAGTAAAATATGATAGCATGTGATGCACATCAAGAACCATTGTTAACAATTGATATGCGGAAATATGTAATTAATTATTGCTATAAGATTGAATATTTACTGATTTAAGATGATGAGCTGCTAGAAAAAGAAAATAAAAGATAGCAAAAAACTAAATGGGTTACATTGTGAATTACATTTTTTATTACAATGAAAAAGTAGCTCTATTTATAGAGCCATCCTTAACGGCTATTTAATCTATTTTTGGCTAGGAGCCTTATACACTTTTTGGTTACTATTCAACTTTGACTAGTTAAGAAATGAGACTACATGTTGATCTTGTACGTAGTAATATACTAGCCGTTTGGAGGTACTGATCCGTTCAAGAAGGTTGGTCATGTCATCTTCTATTTTAGGAAGTGATGGAGTGAACCTTTTCTGATCCAAAACTCCATTTCCTCTTCAAGTATATTTACTTGTTACTTTTGCTTTCTAACACTCCCCTCAAGTTGAATAGTGGAATTTTCAATATTCAAATTGGACAATACGTCGTTGAATAGTGTTGGAAACTAAACTTGATTTGGGCTATTTGTTTTGGATATGTGCTTGCAAGTATACAAGTATATGGATCAAGATTGTAGTCTAATATCTAGAAACTTTATGTAATGTGAAGTAGTCAATGTGTGTAGAATAATCATGTAAAAATATCTAAGTCTAGAAAATACTTAGGAAATATCTGGATATTAGTTGATGAAGTGTTCTAGAGTGTTCCATTGAGTGGTATAAATAGAGGGCTTCACCCCTCATTTGTAATCAAGCAAAGCAATAAGCAATAAAACAAAGTTTTCAAGATCAATCAAACATCTAAATTATCAATCTCTCTTCCCAAATAATATACCTAGCCTCCTATTTCCAATAAATTGGTATCAAGAGCTTGAATCTACAAGATGATGGCCAACAATGTCATCACGTTTCCTCGCCTCACAAAGGATAATTATGATCGATGGAGCATCCAAATGAAGACCTTCCTAGGTGGACAAGACTTATGGGAGATTGTGGAGGAAGGCTATGAGGAACCTGCAGAAAAAGGTCCTCTCAGCAAGGAGAAAAAATTAATGAAGACGAACGATCAAAAGGCTCTTTCCATCATCCAACAAAGTGTAGATGATGGAGCTTTTGAGAAAATTGCAAGTGCAACCACCGCCAAGAAAGCATGGGAGATCTTGGAGAATTCTTATAAGGGAGTTGATAAGGTGAAAAAGGTTCGACTACAAACACTACGAGGTGAGTTCGAATCCTTAAATAAGAAAGACTCAGAATCAATTTCTGATTATTTTACAAGAGTCTTGGCGGTTGTCAATCAATTAAAGAGGAATGGTGAAACTCTAAGTGATGTAAGAGTCACTGAGAAGATTCTTAGATCATTAGATTCAAAATTCGACTATATAGTCGTAGCCATCGAAGAATCTAAAGATCTAGAATCAATGACTATCGATGAACTCATGGGTTCACTACAAGCCCATGAAGAGAGGTTTAATAAGAAAAGTAAAGAGCCTTTGGAGCAAGCTTTACAAGCAAAACTCTCTTTCAAGGAAGAGAACAGTGAAAAGACTCATCAAACGAGTCAACGAGGTCGTGGTCAAGTACGTGGCCGAGGACGAGGGCAAGGATATATCAAACGTGGAGGTTATAGTTCTTACAAAAATGAAGAAAGAAGTCAAGATTTTCACCCGATAAGAGGTCGCGAGAGAGGCTACACAAGTAGAAGGCCAAGGTATGACAATTCTCAAACCAAATGCTATAATTGTCATAAATTTGGCCACTATGCTTCGGAATGCGAGAAGTCAAACAATTACGTGCAAGAAAGAGCAAATTTTGCACAAGAAGATACTGAAGTCGTGGAAAACACTTTGTTACTAGCATGCAAAGGTGATGACAATGGAGAATCGAATTTGTGGTATCTTGACACGGGTGCAAGCAACCATATGTGTGGTGACAAAAGCATGTTTGTCTAATTAGACGAGGTAATAAGTGGAAATATCACCTTCGGAGATTCCTCAAAAGTCCCGGTTAAAGGCAAACGTAAGATCCTCATCCGCTTGAAAAATGGAAGGCATCAATTTATCTCTAACGTGTATTATGTACCCAATATGAAGACTAATATACTGAGTATTGGACAACTCTTAGAGAAAGGCTATGATATTTACATGATAAATCATAGTCTTTATCTGAGAGACCAAAAAGGAGGTTTGATTGCTAAGGTGCCAATGTCAACGAATAGGATGTTCATGCGAAATATTCAACATGACATTCCAAGATGTTTAAAAGCATGTTTCAAAGATAATTCTTGGCTTTGGCACATGAGATATGGGCACTTAAATTTTGGAGGCTTAAAATTATTATCAACTAAAGGAATGGTGAAGGGTTTGCCTCCAATTAATCATCCGAATCAAATATGTGAGGGATGCTTTCTAGGAAAGCACTTCCGAAACAGTTTTCCAACAGAAGCTTCTAGTAGAGCAAAGAAACCTCTAGAACTTATTCACACGGATGTGTGTGGACCCATCAGCCCACCGTCTTTTAGTAAAAATAGATATTTTCTTCTATTCATTGATGATTTTAGTCGAAAGACATGGGTCTATTTTCTAAAAGAGAAGTCGGAAGCTTTTGGAATGTTTAAGAAGTTTAAAGCATTTGTGGAGAATCAAAGTGGTCTCACCATAAAGGCGATGAGATCCGATCGTGGAGGAGAGTTCACATCCAAGGAATTCAAGGAATTTTGCGACAACAATGGGTTACGACGTCCTCTAACTCTTCCGTATTCACCTCAACAAAATGGTGTTGCGGAAAGAAAAAATAGGACCATTCTTGATATGGCCCGGAGTATGTTAAAAAGCAAAAGGATGCCTAAGGAGTTTTGGGGTGAGGCAGTGGACTGTGCGATCTATCTAGCAAATCGTTCGCCCACTAGAAGTGTCAAGAACAAAACGTCCATTGAAGCTTGGAGTGGAAGGAAGCCTGGCATCTCACACCTACGAGTGTTCGGAAGTGTGGCATATGCTCATGTGCCAGATCAGAAGAGGAAGAAGCTCGATGATAAAGCTAGAAACTCATATTCGTGGGCTATGACTCAAGTTCAAAGGGTTACAAGCTATACAATCCCAAGAATGGTAAAGTAATCTCAAGTCGAGATGTGGTGTTCGATGAAGAAGCAACATGGGATTGGAATGTTCCCGAAGAGGAGAACTACAACTTTCTCCCTTATCCATTCGAGAGTACTGCAAGGAACGAAGAATATCTAGAAGTTCAAGAACCTTCTAGTACACCATCTATGCACTCTCCACGTACTCCAACCACTACACCTAATGAAGTGACACCAACATCAGGAGGAGAATCAAGTAGGCTACAACATCACATAAGGAGCATTGAGGAGTTGTACGAGGTAACACAGCCTATGGAGGATCTATCATTATTCTACCTTCTTGCCGATTGTGAGCCAACAAGTTATGAAGACGTAACAAAAATCCAAAAGTGGAAACGTGCTATGGATGAAGAGATTCAAGCAATCGAGAAGAATAATACATGGGATCTTGCCACACTACCAAAGGGACATAAGGCTATTGGAGTAAAGTGGGTGTACAAGGCCAAGAAGAATTCCAAAGGTGAAGTTAAAAGATATAAGGCAAGGTTGGTGGCGAAGGGATATAGTCAACGAGCCGGCATAGACTATGACGAGGTATTTGCTCCCGTCGCTCGTCTAGAAACTATAAGATTGATAATCTCACTTGCGGCTCAACATAATTGGAAGACTTATCAAATAAATGTCAAATCCGCGTTCCTTAATGGCCACTTAGAAGAAGAAGTCTATATAGAACAACCTTTGGGATACATCGTGAAAGGCCAAGAGAATAAGGTGCTAAAATTGAAAAAGGCCTTATACGTGTGACGACCCAGAAATTTCTGACTAAATTTAAACTTGATTTTTATAATATTTCGACACGATAAGCAAGGTCTATAATATTGAGTCTCGAAAGTTTTGAAATTATATTTATATAAACAATTACCCTTTGACTGTTCCCGATGATTCACGAACCAATGCTTGTAAATATGTGGATATATATAAATATGTGTATATATAAATATGTGTATATATAAATATATGTATAATATAGATAATAACATGAACATTAATACACTATTATATACATTTATTGTTATAAATAAATATATACAATAAAATACATTGTAATAAAAACTATTATTTTATATGTATATTTCTTGTATATATATATATATTGTTATATTTAATTTAATTATTTAATATATATTTATTTATGTAGTAAATTTTGTTACTTACAACTGTTTATATACATACATAGTGTATATTAAATATAATTAATTTTGAACTTAAATGGTAAATGTTTGTAACCTTCGGTTGACGTTTAATTATTTTTAAAATAGGTCTAATATATATATATATATATATATATATATATATATATATATATATATATATATATATATATATATATATATATATATGAAGTTTTAAAATAAAAGTTGTTCCAAAATTTGATTAAAAAGATAATAGTTTAGATAAATATTTTTTTTACCTTTTCAATCTAAGTTTTTGTACTCCGTACATATAAATTGGAACAGAAAATAAATAATTATCGAACCTTTTTGATCAAGTTTCAAACAGGTAATGACTGAAATAAATAAATGAGCTTAATTTTAAAATATAGGATTTTTCTGAGTTAAATTATCCGTAACTGTTTAGCAATGGACACATCCCGTGAAAACTGTGGTAGAATCCTACCAAATTTGAGGGCGGCTTAATTATTTGATTACTATTTCTAATCACTGTATTCCTTTTGATTTCAATCATCAATCATCTCTTATATTTATATATATATATATATATATATATATATATATATATATATATATATATATATATATATATATATATATATATATATATATATAACATGTATACAGCTCATAAATAAATACATAGAGATATGCATCGATCACTTCAATCTTTTTACTTCTTCCTTCTCCATCGATAACCTGTCCGAGCACCACCCTTACTACAACCAACGTAACCCGCCATCACTACTATCGTGAACAACCACCATCGCCGGTTATCACTACAACCACCAATCAAACCACCTTCGATAACAAACATCATATTATCATTATTGTTACATGAATCACCACTTGTTATATGTTATTGTTTCCTGTTTTCGTTTGAGGAACAACACAACACCACGAACCTACTCAAACATCCCATTGTACGTTGTTGACTGTTGCTACTACTACCATCTTCTTCTCTATCACCACCACCACCGATCACCCTTGAACTACCACCATCGCCACCTTCTTCATCTCTCTATCCATCGTGAATCTCCTACCATTTAAACGCCATCCTTCACACACCCATCACCACCAAACCCACGATCTCCATCACAAAACACCACCCTCACCATATCAACCGTCACCTATCAACCGTATAATATTTTCTACTTTAAACCAAAATTTCTAGCTGCTGCTGTCTCCTTCTGTTAATCGAGCATCTTACTATCTCTCTCCTACTCTCTCTCCTATACGTGACCAAGACGTTGGCGATGAAAAATGCTGTTGAAAATAATAATGAGTTGGGATAAGCATTAGGGATGATCATAGTTATGATTTACGATTTAGATTATAATTAGGATTTGATAATTATGATGTCAAGTAAGATGATGATTAAGTGATATGATGATAAATGAAGATGGTGAACAATTTGCACTGTATAAATGATTAGAAACGCGAGTTAAAATTCAAACATGCTAACGGTTCAGTGGTTTAGTCGGTGCTTGATAGACTAGTGGTCTTGAGTTCGAAACCAGACTAAGGCGTAAATTTTTTTTTATCAGCAATAGAAGCTGTAAACATTGGGCCGGGATCTATTTCAATTTTCTGTTGGGCCGTAAACCTAACTTGGACTGTCGTGTGTTAGTTTCTAGGCGGGCCGAATATATGGTTGGGTGAGGAAACAAAATCCATGTATGATCTCTGTTGGGCCGAGTTTATTGGGGTGTTGGGCCATATAGCAATGGGGTTATGTGGAGATGATAGATGATGGAAGTGATTCTGTGATTAGGATGAAATGATGAAAACAGAAAATTTAGATAAAACGATGTAAATCTTAAAAATAACAGTAAAACATAAGTAGTAGAATGGATTGCGGTGTTACTGGTGAGCGAGAGGTCAGAGGTTCGAGCCCTATCTGTGACAATTTGTTTTTAGGAAGCTCATTCTATAAGGTAGTATTTATTATTGTTGTTGTTGTTATTATTATTATTATTATTATTATTATTATTATTATTATTATTATTATTATTATTATTATTATCAATAAAAACTATCATTTTTATTAAAATCATTATTCTTAACAATATTATTATTATCGTTTTTATCATTATTATTTATCATTATCATTATTAAGTATTGTTATTATATTTTTATTAGTAATATTAAAATATTTTAATGAGTATTTATAGTAATAAACTTACTATAGTAATAGTAAATACTAATTTGTTATTTAAAATGAATAATATAAATATACCTAACTTACTATTTTAATATAACACATAAATTATTAAAATTCTATATATATATTGATATTATGCGAGGTGTATATAAAATAGCTTTTAAATTTTAGCAGGAAATACTATTAAATACGATACAATTTTATACAAGATATTTATTTATTTATAGAATGGATATACTTAAACCTTGCTACAACACTTATAGGCAGTGTACCTAATCGTACAGTAGTGTAGTTTTTAGTAAGTCCGGTTCGTTCCACAGGGAATCTTTTTCACAAAGCTTAACGCTATATTAGTTTAAATTTATAAAAATACAAATATATATATAAGTAATATTATTATTATAAAGGGGGGTTTTTACCGTTTAATGACCGGTTTGTCGATTTTAAAACTTTAGTCGCAGTTAAAACCAAATGTAAAATAATAAATAAATACAAGACTTAATTTAAAGCGTAAAGTAAATAACGATAATGAAATTGCGAATAATAAAAGTGCGATAAAATAAACTTGCGATAATTAAAAAAGTACGATAATTAAAAGTGCAATTAAATATAATAACAATAAATAAAAGTGCTATAATTAGAAGTGCAATTAAATATAAAATAAAGGAAATTAAATATGAAATAAAAGAATTATGCTTATTTAAACTTCCGTAATCATGATGTTTGACGTGTTGATTTTAGTTTTATGCCCATGGGTTAATTGTCCTTTGTCCTGGATTATTTAATATGTCCATACGGATTTTGTCCATAATAGTCCATCAGTCATAAATATAAAGAGTGAAAGCCTTCGTCAAATTATTCTTATTCCCGAAGTCAAATATTCCAACTAATTGGGGATTCGAATTGTAACAAGGTTTTAATACTTTGTTTAATGAATACACCAGGTTATCGACTGCGTGTAAACCAAGGTTTTACTACTTTGTTAACAATTACACCAATTACCCTTGAATGTAATTCACCCCTGTTTCAACAAGTCTATTAACTATTAATCCAGTTCCGTATCCGGTAAAATGAATAATTATTGGTATTTATAGATATCCCGCCCACCGTACCCAGTCAAGCGTATGTGGTTATATATAAATACGTCGAATTATAAGTTTGTATATTAAATTAACAAGGTATTGTTTAGTTAATATAAAACCCATTAATAGCCCATAGTCTAATTTCCATAAGTGTCGTTCTTTTATCCAAACCTCAATTATGGTACAAAGCCCAATTACCCAATTTTAGTAATTAGCCCAACATCATGATTACTTCGGTATTAAATAAGCATAATAATAACTTAGCTACGAGACATTAAATTAAAAAGGTTGAACATAACTTACAATGATTAAAAATAGCGTAGCGTTACACGGACAGAATTTCGACTTACACCCTTACAACATTCGCTAACATACCCTTATTATTAGGATTAAAATTAAAATTAAAATTAAAATATAAATTATAAATATAAATATTACGTATATAGATAGAGAGATTGATGGATATTTTATGAAAAATTGATCAGAATTCGTTGAGCTTTATAGGGAGTTTCAGTTTTTGGGGCTCCGTGACTCGCGGCCCATTCCTTCTTCAAACTCCGCGAGTCGCGGAGTTTGTAATTACAGCTCACTCCATTTTGGCTCTTTGTTTACCGACGGTTTATTATATAAATATAATATATATATAATTTATATTATTAATTATATATTATATTATATTTATATACATAGTTAACTTGTAATTTTTAGTCCGTTGCGTCGAGCGTTGAGAGTTGACTCTGGTCCCGGTTCCGGATTTTCGAACTTCCTTGCGTACAATTTAATATCTTGTACTTTGCGTTTTGAATCTTGTACTCTTGTAATTTCGAGACATTTCTTATCAATAATTGGAACCTCTTTGATTGTCTTTTGTACTTTTGAGCTTTTTGGTCGTTTGCGTCTTCAATTCGTCGAATCTGTCTTTTGTCTTCACCTTTTATTATTTAAACGAATATCACTTGTAAATAGAACAATTGCAACTAAAAGCTTGTCTTTCTTGAGGAATAATGCTATGAAATATATGTTCGTTTTTAGCATTATCAAATATTCCCACACTTGAGCGTTGCTTGTCCTCAAGCAATATCGTCTTGAAATACTAGAATCACTTCTTTATTCTTCACACTTTGTACATCAGTGATTTCTATACGGCGGTATAAACAATGGTAGTAACGATATGGTTTACAGTCCCACATGACTATAAAAATTAAGATCCATTAAGGAAATTGGATCTTTATGAAAACATTTGATCTTTTGAAAATTAAATCTAGTTTTTACCCTAGATAAGTTTTCCGGAATAACCCTTCACCGGTGTTTGCAAAATATTTTTGTGGGTTTGGTGGGTTTCATATTTGAAAATTTTAGCTCAAAACTTATGGTTTTGTGTCACCCACTTGCTAACCTTGTATTTGGAAAGCAACACGTCCAGTTTACTTGTCTCGTATATTACCTTTCGGTAAACTACCGTCCGGTTGTAAAGAAAAGCATTAAACAAGCAACTGTGAAGGCAATGTCCCCTGACATGCTTTTAATTATGGTCTATAACGTGTCAGACGCAATTACTATCCTTGGTAGGAGCAATAGTAAAGCTCACCCTTATAATTTGTAGGTTTGGCACAAGGTCCTGTCTTTGACCACTATGCAACCACCGTTCTTACGGTTGACACCCGATTTGGTTCAGGTGACCTAATGAATTCCAGGTGAATTCCTAGGATTTTAAGTTCAATGGTAATGAACGCATTGAAAATGGGTTTTTAGAAAACAAATCGGTTTGTAATTTTGATCAAAATATTTTCTCGTTCAGGCTCGAGTTTAGATATCATTGAATTCCATGAGTTTGTAATTCTCAATCTTTAAGGTCAATCTCAAGGATTGAGTAATATCAGGCTTAAAAGCTGATTTTTGATCTTTTAAGGAGATTATCCTTTCTGGGGATCTGATTCATTAGTCTTATCCAGCTAATTTGCATGGTGCCCCCCATTGTACGAGATAATCCTTCTCATGGTTAGGATAAATCTGACCACTTGGCGACCCTGTTTAATGCTGAGGTCCGTGGATTTCCTGCTAATTTTAGTGATGACTTTTCTAGTTTTTTCGTCAACCTACAGTTGGTCTGGACGACAACTTCCTGACCTAAATCAAGAAGCGCGTTTCTTTTTCGGAAGACTTTACTTCCTTTTAATGATGGAATTGATTCATCGTGTAGATCCATCTCTTCTTTTCTTTCATCGGGTAAAACAGTTTAGTTTAGTCCAAAGCAAAAGTATTTTCAGTTATTTGTACAAAAATATGTGACATATGTTTTGAATAACTTGGAGAATTTTCCCACACTTGGCTTTTATTTTCCTTTTTATTGTCCTCTATTCCATTTTAAATGAATTTTAACATTTTGGTTTGTTTATCAATTTATGTCATTTCCGAGGTAACAATAATTTCGGTGTTAAAACCTAGTTTTATCATTCATAAATATGTATAAACATGATTTTGAGTTCATTTAATTAAAAATTTTGAAAAATTTTACTAGAATTGGGTAGTCAGTGTAGTGACCCGAACTTTTCCATTATTATATATATTAATTGAGATTGATATTTACATGATTAAATGTTTCCAACATGTTAAGCAATCAAACTTGTTAAGACTTGATTAATTGAAATATGTTTCATATAGACAATTGACCACCCAAGTTGACCGGCGATTCACGAACGTTAAAACTTGTAAAAACGACATGACGATATATATATATGAATATACATATGGATAACATGAGATTATGATAAGTAAGTATCTCCATAAGTATATTAACAATGAGTTATATACATATAAACAAGACTACTAACTTAAGGATTTCAAAACGAGACATATATGTAACGATTATCGTTGTAACGACATTTAAATGTATATATATCATATTAAGATATATTAATATATCATAATATCATGATAATATAATAATTTAACATCTCATTAGATATAATAAACAATGGGTTAACAACATTAATTGAGATCGTTAACTTAAAGGTTTCAAAACAACACTTACATGTAACGACTAACGATGACTTAACGACTCAGTTAAAATGTATATACATGTAGTGTATTTAGATGTATTAAAATACTTTTGGAAGACTTCAAGACATATATCAAAACACTCATACTTAACGAAAATGGTTACAGTTACTTTCCCATTCTTTTCTTTCATCAAGAATTCTAGTCGTATTCTTACCCGTATTATACACAGCTTCAAAACGTACTTACTATGGGTATATACCAATAGGAACTAGCATGGGATTCCACTCTTGATTATGTCATGTATGACTAATCAATTTTAACTTCTACCATGAGCTAGTCAACTAACTAGAACTCCTTTTAACCCCACTCACCACTCACCAATTACCACTCATCATTCACTCCATTTCACTTCCAATTCTCTTTCTAATTCTCTCTCAACACACACACACTATTATGAACGTATTTTTCCAGTAGTTAATCATCATCTTCATCAAAAATCACTTCAAGAATCAAGCTATAATCATCATAGGAAGAACACTTCATGAACACTTCAAAAATCCCTTCAAGTTTACTAATTTACTTCCAAGCTTTCTAATCCATTCCAAGTAATCATCTAAGATCAAGAAACCTTTGTTATATACAGTAGGTTATCTTTCTTATTCAAGGTAATATTCATATTCAAACTTTGATTCAATTTCTATAACTATAAACTATCTTAATTCGAGTAAAAATCTTACTTGAACTTGTTTTTGTGTCATGATCCTACTTCAAGAACTTTCAAGCCATCCAAGATCCTTTGAAGCTAGATCATTTCTTGTCACTTCCAGTAGGTTTACCTACTAAACTTGAGGTAGTAATTATGTTCATAACATCATTCGATTCATATATATAAAACTATCTTATTCGAAGGTTTAAACTCGTAATCACTAGAACATAGTTTAGTTAATTCTAAACTTGTTCGCAAACAAAAGTTAATCCTTCTAACTTGACTTTTAAAATTAACTAAACACATGTTCTATATCTATATGATATGCTAACTTAATGATTTAAAACCTGGAAACACGAAAAACACCGTAAAACCGGATTTACGCCGTCGTAGTAACACCGCGGGCTGTTTTGGGTTAGTTAATTAAAAACTATGATAAACTTTGATTTAAAAGTTGTTATTCTGAGAAAATGATTTTTATTATGAACATGAAACTATATCCAAAAATTATGGTTAAACTCAAAGTGGAAGTATGTTTTCTAAAATGGTCATCTAGACGTCGTTCTTTCGACTGAAATGACTACCTTTACAAAAATGACTTGTAACTTATTTTTCCGACTATAAACCTATACTTTTTCTATTTAGATTCATAAAATAGAGTTCAATATGAAACCATAGCAATTTGATTCACTCAAAACGGATTTAAAATGAAGAAGTTATGGGTAAAACAAGATTGGATAATTTTTCTCATTTTAGCTACGTGAAAATTGGTAACAAATATATTCCAACCATAACTTAATCAACTTGTATTGTATATTATGTAATCTTGAGATACCATAGACACGTATACAATGTTTCGACCTATCATGTCGACACATCTATATATATTTCGGAACAACCATAGACACTCTATATGTGAATATTGGAGTTAGCTATACAGGGTTGAGGTTGATTCCAAAATATATATAGTTTGAGTTGTGATCAATACTGAGATACGTATACACTGGGTCATGGATTGATTCAAGATAATATTTATCGATTTATTTCTGTACATCTAACTGTGGACAACTAGTTGTAGGTTACTAACGAGGACAGCTGACTTAATAAACTTAAAACATCAAAATATATTAAAAGTGTTGTAAATATATTTTGAACATACTTTGATATATATGTATATATTGTTATAGGTTCGTGAATCAACTAGTGGCCAAGTCTTACTTCCCGACGAAGTAAAAATCTGTGAAAGTGAGTTATAGTCCCACTTTTAAAATCTAATATTTTTGGGATGAGAATACATGCAGGTTTTATAAATGATTTACAAAATAGACACAAGTACGTGAAACTACATTCTATGGTTGAATTATCGAAATCGAATATGCCCCTTTTTATTAAGTCTGGTAATCTAAGAATTAGGGAACAGACACCCTAATTGACGCGAATCCTAAAGATAGATCTATTGGGCCCAACAAGCCCCATCCAAAGTATCGGATGCTTTAGTACTTCGAAATTTATATCATATCCGAAGGGTGTCCCGGAATGATGGGGATATTCTTATATATGCATCTTGTTAATGTCGGTTACCAGGTGTTCACCATATGAATGATTTTTATCTCTATGTATGGGATGTGTATTGAAATATGAAATCTTGTGGTCTATTATTACGATTTGATATATATAGGTTAAACCTATAACTCACCAACATTTTTGTTGACGTTTAAAGCATGTTTATTCTCAGGTGAATATTAAGAGCTTCCACTGTTGCATACTAAAATAAGGACAAGATTTGGAGTCCATGTTTGTATGATATTGTGTAAAAACTGCATTCAAGAAACTGATTTCGATGTAACATATTTGTATTGTAAACCATTATGTAATGGTCGTGTGTAAACAGGATATTTTAGATTATCATTATTTGATAATCTACGTAAAGCTTTTTAAACCTTTATTGATGAAATAAAGGTTATGGTTTGTTTTAAAATGAATGCAGTCTTTGAAAAACGTCTCATATAGAGGTCAAAACCTCGCAACGAAATCAATTAATATGGAACGTTTTTAATCAATAAGAACGGGACATTTCAGTTGGTATCCGAGCGTTGGTCTTAGAGAACCAGAATTTTGCATTAGTGTGTCTTATCGAGTTTGTTAGGATGCATTAGTGAGTCTGGACTTCGATCGTGTCTACTTGAAAAATGATTGCTTAACAAATTTTGTTGGAAACTATATATTTTTAACATGTGAATATTATGTGATATATTAATCTCTTAACGCGTTTGATATTATGTGATAGATGTCTACCTCTAGAACAAGTCCCATTGACTCACCTAATAATAATGAAGAGTCAAATATAAATTGGAATGATTCGTGGACTGATTCACAAGTTCCCGAAGAGGAACCGGAAGAAGAGTCGGAACCGGAAGAAGAATCGGAACCGGAAGAAGAATCGGAACCGGATGAAGAAATAGAACCGGTGGGGGAAATAATAAAACGGTTAAGTAAAAGAAAATTCTCAACCAACCGACCAAGGTTAATTATGGTCAATGGTGTTTCCGCCAAGGAAGCAAAATATTGGGAGGATTACCAATTCTCCGATGAATCGGATTCCGACGAGAATTCCGATGATGTTATAGAAATTACCCCAACTGAATTTAAAAAGGCAAAAGAAAATAATAAGGGAAAGGGCATAAAAATAGAGAAATCTAATTCCAACCCCGATGAACTTTATATGTATCGTCAACCCCCGAAGTCCTTAAGTTGTAACAATGACCCGGGAACCTCTAAACCACCAGGTTTTTCTAAACCAATGTGGATAACGACGGCTCGTATTAGGGGAACATCATATATCCCTAGAAACTTGGCAAAACGAACCAAAACCGAAGAAGAAGAAACAAGCGAGTCGGAATAAGATAGTTGTATTCGTGTGGTGTAATATAAGTAATATAGTGTGCTTATGCTTTATGATATATGTAAAAATTGCTTGTATTAATAAGTATTTTTTTTTATGAATCTAACTCTTGTCTATTTTACAGTATAAAAACACAAAATGGATAGACAACCCAATATTTTAAGAGACCTACCCGGAGACATGATTGATGAAATCTTGTCTAGAGTCGGTCAGAATTCTTCGGCACAACTATTTAAGGCGAGATCAGTTTGTAAGACATTCGAAGAACGTTCCAAGAATGCCTTGGTTTATAAAAGGCTTTCGTTCGAAAGATGGGGGATATCACATTGGGAAATCCATAAGTTACGATGTGTTTACTTTGACGCATATATTGCGGGGAACCCAAATGCTATTTTACGCAATGGGTTAAGAAATTATTTTGACTCAATATATCCGAATATTGGACTTCGTGATTTAGAAAAAGCGGCTAACATGCAACATAAAGAAGCATGTTATGCTTACGGATTAGTAATGTTCGCTTCTCACCAAAGTGAGAACAAGAACATCGGGCTACAACTATTAAACAAAATGTTCCCACAAGTGACGGAGTCGGTAATTGGGGTAAGAAATGAGGTTTTTAGATTGTTACAGGACTGTTGGACATTACGTAACTCTCATCCCTTTGACGACGTTACAACACGCTGTCTTATCAACGGCCATAACGGTTATGTTCCACAAGACCAAGAATGGGAAGTAGTCCTAGTAAAACCAGAATGCATGACTTGTTTCTGGACGTATGAATTACGTGTCTTTATTGCCTTTGCTGAACGACTTGTGTACTAGCTAGAATTATCTTCACAACTATCTTGTATCAAAGTTATTGTGTGCTATATTTCATGCTTTATGTAAAATAAGCGGTGTTGTAAGTTTGTAAAATATTGTATAAAAGTTTGAACGCGAAATATTAGTATAATCAGTTTTTCATATAGAATTGTAGTAGTTGAATTGTATATTAGCTACTAAGTATGAACTTAACGGGTAGGTACTACCCAAATTTAAACTTATAAAACGCTAATATGAAGAAAAAGCTTTTATAAATGAGTTCATATTATGCTACGAAATACTATTAACTACTCTTAATATTCTGTATGATTAACTTGTTCCATTTGACTATTTGAAGGAAATGGCACCGACTACTCGACACACCGTGAATATGAATGAAGAGGAATTCCGTACTTTTCTAGCTTTAAACATAGCTGCAGTACAGGCTGCGCTACATACCAACAATAACCTTGGATCTAGCAGTACAGGAAATCGTGTAGGATGCACCTACAAAGAATTCACTGCCTGCAAACCTTTGGAATTTGATGGAACCGAAGGACCGATCGGATTGAAACGGTGGACCGAGAAGGTCAAATCGGTGTTTGCCATAAGTAAGTGTACTGAAGAGGACAAAGTGAAGTACGCTACGCATACCTTCACAGGTTCTGCGTTAACATGGTGGAATACCTATCTAGAGCAAGTGGGACAAGACGATGCGTACGCACTACCGTGGTCAGCATTCAAGCACTTGATGAACGAGAAGTACCGTCCCAGAACCGAGGTCAATAAGCTCAAGACAGAACTTAGAGGGCTACGAACCCAAGGATTTGATATTACCACGTACGAAAGACGATTCACAGAATTGTGCCTATTGTGTCCGGGAGCATTCGAAGATGAGGAAGAGAAGATCGACGCGTTTGTGAAAGGATTACCGGAAAGAATCCAAGAAGATATAAGTTGACACGAGCCCGCCTCCATACAACAGGCATGTAGAATGGCTCACAAACTAGTGAACCAGATTGAAGAAAGAATTAAAGAACAGAATGCTGAAGAGGCCAATGTGAAGCAAGTCAAAAGAAAGTGGGAGGAAAACGGTGATAAGAATCACCAATACAACAACAACAGCAATTACAACAATAATCGCAACAATTATCCCAACAATCGCAACATCAATCGCAACTACAACAAACGGCCCAACAACAACAACAACAACAACAACAACAACAACAGCAACTACAACAATCATCCCAACAACAATAATAACCGCAACAACAACAACAATCAAAAGCAGCTATGCCAAAGGTGTGAAAAGTATCACTCGGGGTTCTGCACCAAATTTTACAACAAGTGTAAAAGAAATGGTCATAGCGCGGCGAAGTGTGAGGTCTATGGACCAGGGGTTAATAGAACGAAAGGAACAAATGGTGTCGGAACGAGTAATGGCAAAGCAAGTAGTGTCGGAGCAAGTTATGCCAATGTAGTTTGTTATAAATGTGGAAAACTGGGCCACATTATTAGAAATTGCCCGAACCAGGAGAACACGAATGGACAAGGCCGCGAAAGAGTTTTCAATATTAATGCGGCAGAGGCACAAGAAAACCCGGAGCTTGTTACGGGTACGTTTCTTATTGACAATAAATCTGCTTACGTTTTATTTGATTCGGGTGCGGATAGAAGCTATATGAGTAGAGATTTTTGTGCTAAATTAAGTTGTCCATTGACGCCTTTGGATAGTAATTTTTTACTCGAATTAGCAAATGGTAAATTAATTTCAGCAGATAATATATGTCGGAATCGAGAAATTAAACTGGTTAGCGAAACATTTAAGATTGATTTGATACCAGTAGAGTTAGGGAGTTTTGATGTGATAATCGGTATGGACTGGTTGAAAGAAGTGAAAGCAGAGATCGTTTGTTACAAAAATGCAATTCGCATTATACGAGAAAAATGAAAACCCTTAATGGTGTACGGAGAAAAGGGCAACACGAAGCTACATCTTATTAGTAATTTGAAGGCACAAAAACTAATAAGAAAAGGTTGCTATGCTGTTCTAGAACACGTCGAGAAAGTACAAACTGAAGAAAAGAGCATCAATGATGTTCCCATTGCAAAAGAATTTCCCAATGTATTTCCGAAAGAATTACCGGGATTACCCCCACATCGATCCGTTGAATTTCAAATAGATCTTGTACCAGGAGCTGCACCAATAGCTCGTGCTCCTTACAGACTCGCACCCAGCGAGATGAAAGAACTGCAAAGCCAATTACAAGAACTTTTAGAGCGTGGTTTCATTCGACCAAGCACATCACCGTGGGGAGCTCCTGTTTTGTTTGTCAAGAAGAAAGATGGTACATTCAGGTTGTGTATCGACTACCGAGAGTTGAACAAACTTACCATCAAGAACCGCTACCCACTACCGAGAATCGACGACTTATTTGATCAACTACAAGGATCGTCTGTTTATTCAAAGATTGACTTACGTTCCGGGTATCATCAAATGCGGGTGAAAGAAGATGATATTCCAAAGACTGCTTTCAGAACACGTTACGGTCATTACGAGTTTATGGTCATGCCGTTTGGTTTAACTAATGCACCAGCTGTGTTCATGGACCTTATGAACCGAGTGTGTGGACCATACCTTGACAAGTTTGTCATTGTTTTCATTGATGACATACTTATTTACTCAAAGAATGACCAAGAACACGGTGAACATTTGAGAAAGGTGTTAGAAGTATTGAGGAAGGAAGAATTGTACGCTAAGTTTTCAAAGTGTGCATTTTGGTTGGAAGAAGTTCAATTCCTCGGTCACATAGTGAACAAAGAAGGTATTAAGGTGGATCCGGCAAAGATAGAAACTGTTGAAAAGTGAGAAATCCCGAAAACTCCGAAACACATACGCCAGTTTTTAGGACTAGCTGGTTACTACAGAAGGTTCATCCAAGACTTTTCCAGAATAGCAAAACCCTTGACTGCATTAACGCATAAAGGGAAGAAATTTGAATGGAATGATGAACAAGAGAAAGCGTTTTAGTTATTGAAGAAAAAGCTAACTACGGCACCTATATTGTCATTGCCTGAAGGGAATGATGATTTTGTGATTTATTGTGATGCATCAAAGCAAGGTCTCGGTTGTGTATTAATGCAACGAACGAAGGTGATTGCTTATGCGTCTAGACAATTGAAGATTCACGAACAAAATTATACGACGCATGATTTGGAATTAGGCGCGGTTGTTTTTGCATTAAAGACTTGGAGGCACTACTTATATCGGGTCAAAAGTATTATATATACCGACCACAAAAGTCTTCAACACATATTTAATCAGAAACAACTGAATATGAGGCAGCGTAGGTGGATTGAATTATTGAATGATTACGACTTTGAGATTCGTTACCACCCGGGGAAGGCAAATGTGGTAGCCGATGCCTTGAGCAGGAAGGACAGAGAACCCATTCGAGTAAAATCTATGAATATAATAATTCATAATAACCTTACTACTCAAATAAAGGAGGCGCAACAAGGAGTTTTAAAAGAGGGAAATTTAAAGGATGAAATACCCAAAGGATCGGAGAAGCATCTTAATATTCGGGAAGACGGAACCCGGTATAGGGCTGAAAGAATTTGGGTACCAAAATTTGGAGATATGAGAGAAATGGTACTTAGAGAAGCTCATAAAACCAGATACTCAATACATCCTGGAACGGGGAAGATGTACAAGGATCTCAAGAAACATTTTTGGTGGCCGGGTATGAAAGCCGATGTTGCTAAATACGTAGGAGAATGTTTGACGTGTTCTAAGGTCAAAGCTGAGCATCAGAAACCATCAGGTCTACTTCAACAACCCGAAATCCCGGAATGGAAATGGGAAAACATTACCATGGATTTCATCACTAAATTGCCAAGGACTGCAAGTGGTTTTGATACTATTTGGGTAATAGTTGATCGTCTCACCAAATCAGCACACTTCCTGCCAATAAGAGAAGATGACAAGATGGAGAAGTTAGCACGACTGTATTTGAAGGAAGTCGTCTCCAGACATGGAATACCAATCTCTATTATCTCTGATAGGGATGGCAGATTTATTTCAAGATTCTGGCAGACATTACAGCAAGCATTAGGAACTCGTCTAGACATGAGTACTGCCTATCATCCACAAACTGATGGGCAGAGCGAAAGGACGATACAAACACTTGAAGACATGCTACAAGCATGTGTTATTGATTTCGGAAACAGTTGGGATCGACATCTACCGTTAGCAGAATTTTCCTACAACAACAGCTACCATTCAAGCATTGAGATGGCGCCGTTTGAAGCACTTTATGGTAAAAAGTGCAGGTCTCCGATTTGTTGGAGTGAAGTGGGGGATAGACAGATTACGGGTCCGGAGATTATACAAGAAACTACCGAGAAGATCATCCAAATTCAACAACGGTTGAAAACCGCCCAAAGTCGACAAAAGAGCTACGCTGACATTAAAAGAAAAGATATAGAATTTGAAATTGGAGAGATGGTCATGCTTAAAGTTGCACCTTGGAAAGGCGTTGTTCGATTTGGTAAATGAGGGAAATTAAATCCAAGGTATATTGGACCATTCAAGATTATTGATCGTGTCGGACCAGTAGCTTACCGACTTGAGTTACCTCAACAACTCGCGGCTGTACATAACACTTTCCACGTCTCGAATTTGAAGAAATGTTTTGCTAAAGAAGATCTCACTATTCCGTTAGATGAAATCCAAATCAACGAAAAACTCCAATTCATCGAAGAACCCGTTGATGGAATGCTCGTAGAGGACCCGAGTTCACCTGGGAGCGTGAAGATCAGATGAAGAAGAAATACCCGCATCTATTTCCAGAAGATTCGTCAACACCTTCAACAGCTTAAAATTTCGGGACGAAATTTATTTAACGGGTAGGTACTGTAGTGACCCGAACTTTTCCATGTTTATATATATTAATTGAGATTGATATTTACATGATTAAATGTTTCCAACATGTTAAGCAATCAAACTTGTTAAGACTTGATTAATTGAAATATGTTTCATATAGACAATTGACCACCTAAGTTGACCGGCGATTCACGAACGTTAAAACTTGTAAAAACGACATGATGATATATATATGAATATACATATGGATAACATGAGATTATGATAAGTAAGTATCTCCATAAGTATATTAACAATGAGTTATATACATATAAACAAGACTACTAACTTAAGGATTTCAAAACGAGACATATATGTAACGATTATCGTTGTAACGACATTTAAATGTATATATATCATATTAAGATATATTAATATATCATAATATCATGATAATATAATAATTTAACATCTCATTAGATATAATAAACAATGGGTTAACAACATTAATTGAGATCGTTAACTTAAAGGTTTCAAAACAACACTTACATGTAACGACTAACGATGACTTAACGACTCAGTTAAAATGTATATACATGTAGTGTATTTAGATGTATTAAAATACTTTTGGAAGACTTCAAGACATATATCAAAACACTCATACTTAACAAAAATGGTTACAGTTACTTTCCCATTCTTTTCTTTCATCAAGAATTCTAGTCGTATTCTTACCCGTATTATACACAGCTTCAAAACGTACTTACTATGGGTATATACCAATAGGAACTAGCATGGGATTCCACTCTTGATTATGTCATGTATGACTAATCAATTTTAACTTCTACCATGAGCTAATCAACTAACTAGAACTCCTTTTAACCCCACTCACCACTCACCAATTACCACTCATCATTCACTCCATTTCACTTCCAATTCTCTTTCTAATTCTCTCTCAACACACACACACTATTATGAACGTATTTTTCCAGTAGTTAATCATCATCTTCATCAAAAATCACTTCAAGAATCAAGCTATAATCATCATAGGAAGAACACTTCAAGAACACTTCAAAAATCCCTTCAAGTTTACTAATTTACTTCCAAGCTTTCTAATCCATTCCAAGTAATCATCTAAGATCAAGAAACCTTTGTTATATATAGTAGGTTATCTTTCTTATTCAAGGTAATATTCATATTCAAACTTTGATTCAATTTCTATAACTATAAACTATC
Organism: Rutidosis leptorrhynchoides; assembly: GCF_046630445.1. Taxonomy (NCBI): domain Eukaryota; kingdom Viridiplantae; phylum Streptophyta; class Magnoliopsida; order Asterales; family Asteraceae; genus Rutidosis; species Rutidosis leptorrhynchoides. The sequence goes on from NC_092336.1 coordinate 165,004,121, forward strand.
TTAATTCGAGTAAAAATCTTACTTGAACTTGTTTTTGTGTCATGATCCTACTTCAAGAACTTTCAAGCCATCCAAGATCCTTTGAAGCTAGATCATTTCTTGTCACTTACAGTAGGTTTACCTACTAAACTTGAGGTAGTAATGATGTTCATAACATCATTCGATTCATATATAAAAAACTATCTTATTCGAAGGTTTAAACTCGTAATCACTAGAACATAGTTTAGTTAATTCTAAACTTGTTCGCAAACAAAAGTTAATCCTTCTAACTTGACTTTTAAAATTAACTAAACACATGTTCTATATCTATATGATATGCTAACTTAATGATTTAAAACCTGGAAACACGAAAAACACCGTAAAACCGGATTTACGCCGTCGTAGTAACACCGCGGGCTGTTTTGGGTTAGTTAATTAAAAACTATGATAAACTTTGATTTAAAAGTTGTTATTCTGAGAAAATGATTTTTATTATGAACATGAAACTATATCCAAAAATTATGGTTAAACTCAAAGTGGAAGTATGTTTTCTAAAATGGTCATCTAGACGTCGTTCTTTCGACTGAAATGACTACCTTTACAAAAACGACTTGTAACTTATTTTTCCGACTATAAACCTATACTTTTTCTGTTTAGATTCATAAAATAGAGTTCAATATGAAACCATAGCAATTTGATTCACTCAAAACGGATTTAAAATGAAGAAGTTATGGGTAAAACAAGATTGGATAATTTTTCTCATTTTAGCTACGTGAAAATTGGTAACAAATCTATTCCAACCATAACTTAATCAACTTGTATTGTATATTATGTAATCTTGAGATACCATAGACACGTATACAATGTTTCGACCTATCATGTCGACACATCTATATATATTTCGGAACAACCATAGACACTCTATATGTGAATGTTGGAGTTAGCTATACAGGGTTGAGGTTGATTCCAAAATATATATAGTTTGAGTTGTGATCAATACTGAGATACGTATACACTGGGTCGTGGATTGATTCAAGATAATATTTATCGATTTATTTCTGTACATCTAACTGTGGACAACTAGTTGTAGGTTACTAACGAGGACAGCTGACTTAATAAACTTAAAACATCAAAATATATTAAAAGTGTTGTAAATATATTTTGAACATACTTTGATATATATGTATATATTGTTATAGGTTCGTGAATCAACCAGTGGCCAAGTCTTACTTCCCGACGAAGTAAAAATCTGTGAAAGTGAGTTATAGTCCCACTTTTAAAATCTAATATTTTTGGGATGAGAATACATGCAGGTTTTATAAATGATTTACAAAATAGACACAAGTACGTGAAACTACATTCTATGGTTGAATTATCGAAATCGAATATGCCCCTTTTTATTAAGTCTGGTAATCTAAGAATTAGGGAACAAACACCCTAATTGACACGAATCCTAAAGATAGATCTATTGGGCCCAACAAGCCCCATCCAAAGTACCGGATGCTTTAGTACTTCGAAATTTATATCATATCCGAAGGGTGTCCCGGAATGATGGGGATATTCTTATATATGCATCTTGTTAATGTCGGTTACCAGGTGTTCACCATATGAATGATTTTTATCTCTATGTATGGCATGTGTATTGAAATATGAAATCTTGTGGTCTATTATTACGATTTGATATATATAGGTTAAACCTATAACTCACCAACATTTTTGTTGACGTTTAAAGCATGTTTATTCTCAGGTGAATATTAAGAGCTTCCGCTGTTGCATACTAAAATAAGGACAAGATTTGGAGTCCATGTTTGTATGATATTGTGTAAAAACTGCATTCAAGAAACTGATTTCGATGTAACATATTTGTATTGTAAACCATTATGTAATGGTCGTGTGTAAACAGGATATTTTAGATTATCATTATTTGATAATCTACGTAAAGCTTTTTAAACCTTTATTGATGAAATAAAGGTTATGGTTTGTTTTAAAATGAATGCAGTCTTTGAAAAACGTCTCATATAGAGGTCAAAACCTCGCAACGAAATCAATTAATATGGAACGTTTTTAATCAATAAGAACGGGACATTTTAGTCAGTATATAAGACTAGGGCTGTTCTTTATTATCAGAGAGCACTAGATTCTAATACAACTACTACTTTACTAGTATTTCTAATGGTAACCAAGTGTATAAAGTAAAAATTTTAAAATCCGAAAGAATTTAACCCCTTCCTACACTTAAGATCTTGCAATGCCCTCATTTGCAAGAAATCAGTAACAATTTAAATTATTGAGGGTGATTTGTGTGAAAATGATTAAATTTTACCAAAGTTTCCAAACATATTTGTGTTTGTTTGCTGAATGATAAATGGTGCACATCATTTGTTCATTCCGTCTTGTTGTTATTTCACATATATTTTGCATCTTGTCGTCAAAATTCGTTGCTTTTGCTGAACTTAATGCCAGTCTTTGAAAATGCGTTGTTTTACCCTGTTATGTACATAAGATAAACTGCATACATATATACATATTTTTGAAGTTTGGTATATTACCCCACATTCAAAAATTATTAAAATCTAAGAATAAAAGTTAGAAAATTATAAAAACTATTACAATATTAAATAAGTATTAAACGTATCAACATTACAAATTACAAAATAAATAAAACTAAGTAGACTAGGGATGATATTGATACCAGTAGGGGTTCCATGCATAACCATAGGTGCTATAAAATGCTTCGGCTGGGTTATTCGTAGGATACGGTGGTTGAATCTCTATAGACCAGGGAGGGAATATGGGTGATGGAGTAGGAATATAGTTTCTACCTATATGTTGGCAATAAGCTATGATTTGGTTTTGATGAACTTGTCAATCTTCAAATGCTCTATGTCTAGCATTTTCGTACTCCTGTGAAGCTATAAACCTTTGCATTTCTTGCATTTCATTTCCCCCTCCTACATTACCTTGCTGTTGGTTTCTCTCAACCTGTGGATGTCTACCATGGTGTTGTACTGTGGCGTTATTTCGCCTCTTCAAAACTTTCGCACCATGGTATACATTTAAACCTATTGTATCGCGGGGTTCTGGTTCTTCGACTAATAATCCCCCCCGACTTATATCCACACCGAGATATTCAGCAATCAAAGTAATAAATATACCACCTCCTATTATGCTATGCGGTCTCATCCCCCTAACCATAGCTGATAAATAATAACCCACACAATAAGGTATACTTACAGCGCTTTGTGGGTCTCGAATACACATATGGTAAAACAAATCCTGTTCATTTACCTTTTCCTTGTTCTTACCTCTTTGTGTAATCGAATTAGCTAAAAACCTATGAATTACTCTTAATTCAGCTCTATCTATATCCAAATAAGAGTAATTTCTCCCTTTGAATCGGTGATGGCTTGTCATTTGACTCCATACACCATGTGTATCAAAATTTTCATCTATCTTTCTACCATTTAGTATCAACCCTCTACAATCGGCAGATGCTAACTCCTCAGGCGTATATATACGTAAAGCCTGAGCCATGTCTAGTAAAGACATGTGGCGCATCGAACCTCCTAACAAAAATCTAATAAAAGATCGATCGGTTAAACTAGCTACCCGATCATTTAATTATATACTACACAACAATTCTTCACACCATACTTTATATACAGGTCTACGCATGGTGAATAAACATACCCAGTCGTTAAAAGTAGAATTACCAAACCTCTGTGCAAGTAATTCCCTAATTGGCCCGACCAATTCTACAGCTTCTAATTTTCCCCATTCTATGACCCTAGGTACCTCAACAACTTTAGAATGAAGAGTATGCAAACCCCTTTGGTATTTTGGATAATCTATCCAAAGTCTGTCAAATCTCAGGTTCGGGTGCAAATCTTCCAAGTGCATATCAGAAAATGTCTTGACTGGATGAGGTATATCTTGTTTGTAGTAGTTATCCACCTCCTGTTGTTCTGCATTCTCAGCAGGAGCATTGCGAGCTTGGGATGAAGATTCACCCCTTTCAGTCTGCAAAACACATCAAACACAATTTTTGTGCATCCAAATATGCATTAGTGTCAGCAAAATCATCAATCAAAATAATTACAATGACATGATCAATTTATATCAAACTTAAGCTCATTTTCATATTTTCATCAAATCTACACTTTTTCAAATAAGCATATACGAAAATGTTCGCCAAGTTCATAAGCATTCAACTCAAATAACATGTCAAAATAATCATTACTAGCAATTAAACAAGTTTCAAATGGCATTATCTCTCAAAAATCAAGTTCATGAATTTTAGACTTGAAAAAGTCCACTTTAATTCTCAAAATCATGTTTAGGCTCAAAGTTTGGATCATTTAACTACCTAAACATATTACACTACTTAATTTAGCAACAATTCATGACAAAAATCGGCCATAATCTGTTTATATCAAAAAGCCCCAAATTGCTCAAGAACACAAACCCTAGATTACTCAAAATTTGAAGTTTAAGGCTTCTAATCATGTTAAATAGCATTAATCTAGGTTATACAAGCATAATACATAAACAATTTAAGCATAATTACACTAAAAAGCATCAAAATCAAATTGGAGTAAAAATTGCTCAAGAACACTAATTTTCGGATTAAATGGTGTTTAGGTGTAGAAATTTACCGTTTTTCTTGAGTAATTCCTTGATAGCATCCTTCTCAACATGATTTTAGTAAAAGATTTGATGATTAACGGTCAAAAATTGTGAATTTGGGGGTGTTTTTTCGGGTTTTTGCGGGTTTTATCGCAGTGTTTTTGTGGGTGTGGGTTGTGGACTGATCAGTTCTGCCCCTTTTATTTTTTTTCGGTATTTTTGGAACTCCGCGAGTCGCGGAGTTTGTATTTTTTTTTTTTTTTTACACAAACCTTAACTTGTAAAACAAATATAAAATAAATTTAAAATTTTGTTTTCCTTTGTTTTAGGACGAGGTCGTTTCGGATCGATGTCCTAGTCCGTCATTCGACAAAATTTTAAAATTTATCTTTTTCAAGCGATTGTTTTAAAAGCTTAGATTTTTTTTTTAGTTTTTTAATGTTTTTGGCATACTTTAATTCAATAAGATTAAAAATAATGATAATAAAAGTTCTCGTCCCTCCCTCGGGTAAAGCAATTTCGGTTCAACGACCTAGTCTTCAACTTACGACGAATTTTAAAAATCATATTTTTAACTTAATGAGATAAAGTAAAAATTTTTTTTTAAATTCACACAACTTAAATATAAAATTCAAAATTAATATTGAAAATTCACACCAAACTTAAAATTTGAAATGCATAAAATTAAAAATTCATATTTTAAAAATTAAAAATTCACACCAAACTTAATTTAAAAATTCATATTATAAATTCACACCAAACTTATATTAATTTTTCAAATATTTACAATTTTAAATATATTGATTTTACAAAGTTTACAATATTAATTTAAGATTTATATATTAATTTTAAAAACATGGTAAAAATAAAATTAAAATTTTTTTTGGCTTTTTATCCCACTTTAATCAATCAAATATTATCAAAAATATGCGCCCCTCTTTTCGGTAAAGTAATTTCGGTTCCATGACCTAATTTAACTCATGACGAATTTTTGAAATATTTTGGGTTGATTGATTAAAGATATTTAAACCTTAAGAATAAACGTTAAATTTCGCAGCGATGTAATAAATTTTTGAATGATATCAATAATTTCGGTCTCCAAACCTAATTTTATTCAATACCAATTTAATACTTTATAGCAAACAAATTAGCGTTTATTATCAAAAGGTTAAAAATAAAAATAAAAAAATAAAAACTGTACAAACATACCTGTGAAATAGATTTCTTAGTTATATGATCTATCTCATTCATAAGATAGTCGGTTTAATTGGTTTTCCATGGCTACATAGGCGTAACCTCGAGCATTCAGTGTTTTTTCTTCTAAATATATGAACGGTCCGTCTCTGCATAAAGTAACAAATTCGGTGTTTGAATAGGTTTGATTATTTGAACATTTACCTCCATGTGACCATTTTCCGCATTTGTGACATCTTTCTAGGTGTCGTGCTCTTCTTTTCGCTGCGGATTTTGATTTTCCTTTACCAAATTGTAACTTATTATCTTCGCATCTGGATTCTTTTCTAACTCCGTCCAATCTTTCTCTGATTACTGATACTATTTCACTCAGAAGTGTGTCATTATTACGTTTAGTGATCAAAGCGTGTAGCATTAGACCATGGTTTAGTTCACAGGCAGTCTTCATTTCCTAAAAAAATAAAAATTCAGAATGGGGGGAGAAGACTAGTTCTTTAGGGTCTGCTAGGGAAAGACCGTTCGGGTTTCATTTTCGAGAACTACACGAAAACAGACAATCTAACTCTAACAGAAATACATAAACCCCCTATACTTAGTTAGCTGTGATATCGAAATTGTGATTAACTTCATTGTCTTCTTCCATCGGACCATGTATATAATATTTAACTCTGTGACCATTAACTTTAAATTCAATCCCATTTGAATTTATTAATTCTATCGTTCGGTATGGGAAAACTCTTTTGACTATGAATGGTCCAGACCATCTTGATTTCAATTTTCCAGGAAATAGCTTGAATCGTGAATTGAAAAGAAGAACTCTGTCTCCTTCTTTAAATTCTTTTGAACTTCTGATTCTTTTATCATGCCATTTCTTCGTTCTTTCTTTATAGATTAATGAATTTTCGTATGCTTCATGTCTTAATTCTTCTAATTCGTTTAGTTGACTTAATCGTAGACGTCCGGCTTCATGTAAATCAAGATTACATGTCTTCAAAACCCAAAATGCTTTGTGTTCAATTTCTACTGGAAGATGACATGCTTTTCCATAAACAAGTCTAAAAGGTGTGGTTCCAATTGGAGTTTTGTAGGCTGTTCTAAAAGCCCAGAGTGCATCCTCCAATTTAATGGACCATTCCTTCGGATTTGATCCTACGGTTTTCTCTAGAATACGTTTTAAAGCTCAGTTGGTATTTTCAACTTGTCCACTTGTTTGTGGATGATATGCGGTGGAGATTTTATGAGTTACTCCATATCTTTTAAGAACTTTCTCAAGTTGATTATTACAGAAATGAGTACCCCGATCACTTATTAAAGCTTTCGGTGTTCCAAACCTTGCAAAAAGACGTTTTAAAAAGTTGACTACAACTCGTGCATCGTTAGTTAGGAGAGCTTGTGCTTCCGTCCATTTAGATACATAATCAATGGCTACGAGTATATATAGATTATTATGAGATTTTGGAAATGGACCCATAAAGTCAATACCCCAAATGTCAAATACTTCACATACTTGGATGACATTTTGTGGCATTTCATCACGTTGACTTATTTTTCCGGCCCTTTGACAAGCATCACAGGATTTGCAAAGAAGGTGTGCGTCTTTGTAAATTGTAGGCCAATAGAATCCAGCATCATAAACTTTTCTTGCTGTTAGTTGAGGCCCATAATGCCCTCCTGTTGGTCCTGTGTGACAATGGTTTAAAATTTTACTAGCTTCATCTCCAAATACACATCGGCGTATTATTCCATCGGGACAACTTTTAAACAGATGTGGATCTTCCCAAAAATAGTGTTTTATATCACTGAAGAATTTCTTTCATTTTTGGTACGATAATCCTTTTTCAAGGAATCCACAAACTAAGTAGTTTGCATAGTCTGCAAACCATGGAATTTCTTTATAATCTATCTTCAATAGATATTCATCAGGAAAGTTGTCTTGTATGGCCGATTCATTTAGAACTTCTAATTCGGGATTTTCAAGACGAGAAAGATGATCAGCGGCGAGATTTTCTGCTCCTCTTTTATCTTGGATTTCAATATCAAACTCTTGTAAGAGTAAGATCCAACGGATTAATCTTGGTTTAGCATCTTGTTTTGAAAATAGGTATCTAAGAGCAGAATGGTCGGTATAGACCACCGTTTTTGCTAGAACGAGATATGATCGAAATTTGTCAAAAGCAAAGACAATAGCAAGGAGTTCTTTTTCAGTAGTTGTATAGTTCGTTTGTACTCCTTGTAACGTCTTACTAGCATAATATATAGGTTGAAATCGTTTTTTAATCCTTTGTCCTAAAACGGCTCCCATTGCAAAATCACTTGCATCGCACATTAGTTCAAATGGTAGATTTCAATTTGGTGTTATCATGATCGGCGCATTAGTGAGTTTCTCTTTAAGAATATTAAAAGATTTGATACACTCATCTGAAAAGATGAATGGAGCATCCTTTTCTAGGAGTTTATTCATAGGAGTGGCAATTTTAGAAAAATCTTTTATGAAATGTCGGTAAAAACCGGCATGCCCTAGAAAACTCCTAACTCCTCTAACATTGGTGGGATGTGGAAGTTTAGCAATTACATCTACTTTAGCTCTATCCACTTCAATTCCTTCTTTTGAAATTTTATGTCCAAGAACGATGCCCTCTTTAACCATGAAATGGCATTTCTCCCAATTAAGTATTAGATTTGATTGTTCGCATCTAATAAGCATTCGTTCAAGATTAGCTAGACATGTTTCAAATGTATCACCGAAGACTGAAAAGTCATCCATGAAAACTTCCATGCATTCTTCTATCATGTCATGAAAAATCGCCATCATTCACCTTTGAAAGGTTGCAGGGGCGTTGCAAAGTCCAAATGGCATGCGTTTGTAAGCAAAAGTACCATAAGGGCACGTGAATGTGGTTTTCTCTTGGTCCTCGGGTGCTATTGGAATTTGAAAATATCCGAAAAATCCATCTAGAAAACAATAGTAACTATTTCCGGCTAATCTTTCCAACATTTGATCAATGAAAGGTAAGGGAAAGTGATCTTTTCTGGTGGCGTCATTTAATTTTCTATAATCAATACATACACGCCATCCTGTTACAGTCCTAGTAGGAATAAGCTCATTTTTCTCATTTGTAATGACAGTCATGCCACCCTTCTTAGGCACGCATTGAACTGGGCTTACCCATGGACTATCAGAAATTGGATAAATTAGACCTGCGTCTAGCAGTTTAATAATTTCTTTTTTAACTACATCTTGCATATTAGGATTTAGTCTTTGTTGGCGTTGCACATACGTTTTATGACCTTCTTCCATAAGGATTTTATGTGTGCAATACGAAGGACTTATTCCTTTAATATCATGAATCTTCCATGCAATGGCTGGTTTATGAGCTTTCAACACAGAAATGAGTTGTGATTTCTCATTTTCAGTAAGAGAAGACGATATTATTACAGGTAATTCAGATTCACCATGTAAATAAGCGTATTCCAAATGGTTTGGAAGTGGCTTTAACTCTAATTTCGGTGGTTCTTCTATCGATGATTTATATCGATATCTGTCTTCTTCTTTTAGCATTTGAATTTCTTTTGTTGTTGGTTCATATCCATTAGCTATAAGTGTAGCTAACATTTCAGCTTCATCAATTTGTTCTGTTCCTTCTCCTAAAGAACATTCTCCTGTTCCTTGTAATTCTGGAAATTCTTCTAATAATTCTGCATGTGCATCTATAGTTTGAATATAATAACATGTATCATCTGCAGATTGTGGTTGTTGCATTACTCTATCAACTGAAAAGGTAACACTCTCATCCTCTATACTTAGGGTCAATTTCTTACCGAACACGTCTATCATTGCTTTAGCCGTGTTTAAGAATGGTCTTCCTAATATGAGAGGAACTTGAGAATCTTCTTCCATGTCCAGAACAATAAAATCTACTGGAAATACTAAAGTACCAACTTTAACTAGCATGTTCTCCATTATCCCTCTAGGATATTTTATTGATCTATCGGCTAGTTGTATGCTTATTCTGGTTGGTTTCAATTCTCCAAGGTCTAGTTTAGCGTATAGTGAATATGTCATTAGATTTATACTAGCACCTAAGTCTGCCAATGCTTCTATTGAACTAAGACTACCCAGAAAACATGGAATTGTGAAACTTCCTGGATCAGATAGTTTTTCTGGTATCTTATTCAACAGCACTGCTGAATAATTAGCATTCATGGTAACAGCCGAGAGTTCTTCCATTTTCTTTCTATTTGAGATTAGATCTTTCAAGAATTTAGCATATCTAGGCATTCCTGAAATCACATCAATGAAAGGAAGATTTACATTTATCTGTTTAAACATATCCAAGAATTTGGATTGCTCGGCTTCAAGTTTCTCTTTCTTCATTTTACTCAGGTAAGGAAGTGGTGGTTGGTATGGTTTAACATAAGGTTTAGCCTTAACTGTGTTATCTTCATTAACCTTTTCAACTACCGGTTCTTTTTCCTTATCTTGATTAGGTTGTGGTTCTTGTGGAGTAGGAATAGCTTCATCAGAAGTTACAGGTATTTCAGGTGGTTTAAGTGTTGTACCACTTCTTGTGGTAATGGCTTTAGCTGTTTCATTCCGGGGGTTAGCATTTGTATCACTAGGTAGACTTCCCGGTTTTCTTTCACCTATTAACCTTGCTAGGTTACTTACTTCTTGTTCCAGATTTTGAATAGAAGCTTGTTAATTTCTAAATGCTTGAGCATTTTGTTCATTAGTTTGTTTCTGAGATGTGAAAAACTGCGTTTGAGTTTCAACTAGCTTCGTCATCATATCTTCTAAATTCGGCTTTTTATCATCGGTTTGTTGTGGTGGTTTGTTTTGAAAATTAGGTCTTTGCTGATTGTAATTATTATTGGATACTTGTTGATTGTTAGGACCTTGTTGGTTGTTGTATGGAATATTTCTATTATAGTTCTGGTTTTGATTGTAAATAGGTCTTGGCGGTTGATAATTATTCTGATAATTATTTCCAGGCCTTTGGTTTATGTATGAAATATTCTCTCTTTGTTCCATTGTTATTTCAATACTGTGACAATATTTTGTCAAATGTGGTCCTCCACACTGCTCACAACTAATTCGTATTGAGTGAATATCTTTAGTCATCTTTTCCATTCGTCTCTCAATAGCATCTATCTTTGCGGAAATGGAATCTAAGTCATGGCTAGAATCGGCTCTAGCTGCTTTAGATGATCTAACGATATCTTTTTCTTGGTGCCACTCATGTGAGTGGGAAGCAGTGTTATCAATAATTTTGTAAGCATCAGTTTCGGTTTTCTTCATAATAGAACCACCAGCTGCTATATCTATGTCTTTCCTTGTAGTGATGTCGCATCCTTGGTAGAATATTTGTACTATTTGACAGGTGTCTAAACCATGTTGCGGACATCCTCTTAATAACTTTCCAAATCTTGTCCACGCCTCATATAGAGTTTCATTTGGCTTCTGTGTAAACGTAACAATTTCTTCTTGAAGTCTTACGACTTTAGATGCCGAAAAGAATTGTTTAAGAAAATTTTCAACTAAAACATCCCATGTATCAATCGCCCCTTCAGGTAACGATTCCAACCAATCTTTGGCTTCTCCCTTTAAAGTCCAGGGAAATAACATGAGATATATCTGTTCATCCTCCACTTCTCGGATTTTAAATAGTGTGCAGATCCTATTAAAGGTACGAAGATGTTCATTTGGATCTTCCTTCGGTGCACCACTAAATTGGCATTGATTAGTCACCATGTGTAGAATTTGTCCTTTGATTTCATAATCTGGCGCATTAATGTCTGGATGAGTAATTGCGTGACCTTGGCCAGTGCGTTTAGCTCTCATTCGGTCTTCCATACTTAAAGGTTCCAGATTCTCCATAATTGAATTTGTTGAATCGGAATCACTAGAGGATTCTGATTTAATGGTTCGCTCCTCAACAATCTCTGTTTGAATGATTGGTGGTTCCGGAGGAAAATTTAATGGTTCAGGATCTACGAATCGTCCCTAAATATTCTCCGGATTCTCAATTGTGAGGTCGGGTTCAAAAAATGAATTATCGGAAATTTGAACTGGAGTACTTGGTCGACTGGATGACGATTCTAAAGAAAAATCAACGGCGGTAATATTTGCTAAATTTCTTGATCCAGTTACAGGTGGTGAACGTACAAAAGGTGGTGAACGTCTTGCTCGGTGCATTCACTGAATATCCTATTAGTTTTTTTTAAAAAGGAAAGAAAAATTATATAAGTTATCCAATTAATAGACTTTTCTGATTTTGCCCACGTTTCGAATAGCCAAAAGATGCAGCAGAGGGGCAGGATTCGTTTGGTCTCAATATAATTGAGGACTGTTTGGCTCCAATAACCCGGTCCACGTACAAATCCAACTATTACTACGAACCAGAAAATTTTGATGTCTATCAATTTAACCACTTAAAATAAATTTTCGTAATTTTAAGAAATTTAGATAAGAAGTAGAATAAAAATCTATATCCTAAAAACTAGAATAGCGAGAAATAAGAAAGAAAAAGAGCGCGTCGAAAAAGATCGAAAAAGAGAAGGGGTGAAAAATAAAAGGCGTCGAAAAATAAGAAAAAGAAAAAAAATGACTTATAAAACTTAAAAACACTCTAACCTAACCTTATTACCACAACTAACTTAAAATTATAATCGCAAATTGAGATTATTAATTGGAATGATAATTGATACATAGGTAAAAGTCGTCTAAAAATATTAAAGCTTACAGGAAAAACTAAATCCCAAATGGCAATAATTTAAAAAGAAACTAAAACTTAAAAAGGCGTCGCAAAATTCTAAAGTACCTAAATCTTAGTCTAAAGAAAAAGCACTTAAGAGATTTTACGGCAAAGCTTAAAAATCTAGAAGTAAAAATAACTATGGCAAAAACTAAGTTTAAAACTAAATACTAGCGAAGAATACAAATATTACGCTAAAACAATTAAAAAGGGACAAAATATAAAAATATACTAAAAGTTGTAAAAAGTACAATTTTTATAAAAATATTATTTTTATATTATTTATTTTATAAAACTATTAATTTTATATATAATAAAACTAATTAAAATTTAAAATACAATTTAATTTAAAAACTTAAACTAATTATAATAATAATTAAGTAATTAGGGTTTATTAATAATAATAATAATAATAAAATCCGTAATTAATGCGAAATTAGGGTTCTGTCACGTGTGTCAGGGAGGCTCCGCGAGTCGCGGTATTCGAGGCTGCAAACTCCGCGAGTCGCGGGGTTCCAATTTTCAACTCAGGTACAGTTTAAAATTCGACGCGTTTTTTTTTCTGTTTTATATTTTCTGTTTAAATCAAAATATTTATATAATAAAAACTTATATTTAAAAACTAAAATAAAAATAGAACTACTTTATAATTTTAAAAATATCTTAAAAATAGATTTATATATATATATTAAATTTTTTTTTTCAGTTTTTTTTATGTTCTAAATAAACACAAAATATTGAAATAAAACTTATATTTTTATAAAATAAAAATAAAGAAACTTTATAAAACTTAAATATTTAACAAACTCTTAAAAATATTTATATTTTTGTTTTCTTTTTATATTTTCGAATAATTAAAAACGTATTTTTTACAAAAACGTATTTTTATAAAAGTAAACTAAAAATAAAAATCTTTTTTTTTTTATATTAGCGTTGCGCTTCCGGCTTTTAAGCGAATCCCCGGCAGCGGCGCCAAAAATACTTGATATTATGCGAGGTGTATATAAAATAGCTTTTAAATTTTAGCAGGAAATACTATTAAATACGATACAATTTTATACAAGATATTTATTTATAGAATGGATATACTTAAACCTTGCTACAACACTTATAGGCAGTGTACCTAATCGTACAGTAGTGTAGTTTTTAGTAAGTCCGGTTCGTTCCACATGGAATCTTTTTCACAAAGCTTAACGCTATATTAGTTTAAATTTATAAAAAATACAAATATATATATAAGTAATATTATTATTATAAATGGGGGTTTTTACCGTTTAATGACCGGTTTGTCGATTTTAAAACTTTAGTCGCAGTTAAAACCAAATGTAAAATAATAAATAAATACAAGACTTAATTTAAAGCGTAAAGTAAATAACGATAATGAAATTGCGAATAATAAAAGTGCGATAAAATAAACTTGCGATAATTAAAAAAGTACGATAATTAAAAGTGCAATTAAATATAATAACAATAAATAAAAGTGCTATAATTAGAAGTGCAATTAAATATAAAATAAAGGAAATTAAATATGAAATAAAAGAATTATGCTTATTTAAACTTCCGTAATCATGATGTTTGACGTGTTGATTTTAGTTTTATGCCCATGGGTTAATTGTCCTTTGTCCTGGATTATTTAATATGTCCATACGGATTTTGTCCATAATAGTCCATCAGTCATAAATATAAAGAGCGGAAGCCTTCGTCAAATTATTCTTATTCCCGAAGTCAAATATTCCAACTAATTGGGGATTCGAATTGTAACAAGGTTTTAATACTTTGTTTAATAAATACACCAGGTTATCGACTGCGTGTAAACCAAGGTTTTACTACTTTGTTAACAATTACACCAATTACCCTTGAATGTAATTCACCCCTGTTTCAACAAGTCTATTAACTATTAATCCAGTTCCGTATCCGGTAAAATGAATAATTATTGGTATTTATAGATATCCCGCCCACCGTACCCAGTCAAGCGTATGTGGTTTGTATATTAATCCAGTTACGTCGAATTATAAGTTTGTATATTAAATTAACAAGGTATTGTTTAGTTAATATAAAACCCATTAATAGTCCATAGTCTAATTTCCATAAGTGTCGTTCTTTTATCCAAACCCCAATTATGGTACAAAGCCCAATTACCCAATTTTAGTAATTAGCCCAACATCATGATTACTTCGGTATTAAATAAGCATAATAATAACTTAGCTACGAGACATTAAATTAAAAAGGTTGAACATAACTTACAATGATTAAAAATAGCGTAGCGTTACATGGACAGAATTTCGACTTACACCTTTACAACATTCGCTAACATACCCTTATTATTAGGATTAAAATTAAAATTAAAATTAAAATATAAATTATAAATATAAATATTACGTATATAGATAGAGAGATTGATGGATATTTTATGAAAAATTGATCAGAATTCGTTGAGCTTTATAGGGAGTTTCAGTTTTTGGGGCTCCGCGACTCGCGACCCATTCCTTCTTCAAACTCCGCGAGTCGCGGAGTTTGTAATTACAACTCACTCCATTTTGGCTCTTTATTTACCGACGGTTTATTATATAAATATAATATATATATAATTTATATAATTAATTATATATTATATTATATTTATATACATAGTTAACTTGTAATTTTTAGTCCGTTGCGTCGAGCGTTGAGAATTGACTCTGGTCCCGGTTCCGGATTTTCGAACGTCCTTGCGTACAATTTAATATCTTGTACTTTGCGTTTTGAATCTTGTACTCTTGTAATTTCGAGATGTTTCTTATCAATAATTGGAACCTCTTTGATTGTCTTTTGTACTTTTGAGCTTTTTGGTCGTTTGCGTCTTTAATTCGTCGAATCTGTCTTTTGTCTTCACCTTTTATTATTTAAACGAATATCACTTGTAAATAGAACAATTGCAACTAAAAGCTTGTCTTTCTTGAGGAATAATGCTATGAAATATATATATATATATATATATATATATATATATATATATATATATATATATATTTGCTCCATTACAATTATGTGTGTTAATATATATAAATGATATAGGTTCGTGAATCCGAGGCCAACCCTGCATTGTTCAATATAGTCATATGTATTTTTACTACAAAATACATTAGGTGAGTTCATTTGATTCCCTTTTACTCTTTACATTTTTGGGACTGAGAATGCATGCGCTGCTTTTACAACTGCTTTATTAAATGCTTTTGAAATACATTTTGAACTGCGAATACATGAAATGCTTTTATAAATGTTTGACGAGATAGACATAAGCAAAACATTCCTCGAATGAATTATGTGGACGTGATAATTGCCACCATTGAATTATGAGGACGTGATAATTACCACAATTGATATGAATATTTTCCCCTGATTATTATTGCTTGGTAACCTAAGAATTAGGGAACATCACTAATTTTGAGAATTAGTGCACGCCTAATTGACGCGAATCCTAAAGGTAGCTACCGGGTTTAACACCCCCACCCAGAATGTTCACTAGACGGAAAGGCTAGTGGGTGTGGTGTTTAGTACTTCGAAGTTTATATGATTATTATACAGACGAGATGTTCTGTTTTGGGGATATTATTATGCGCATTATATGTTAAGGTCGGTTACCAAGCCAAGCTATGAAAGCAATGAAAAGTGAATGTTATCTATCGAGAGAATGATTTTATACACAGGTTATGTGTATGTTATTTTTGTGCACAAGATATGTGTTCGGTTACTAAGATTTATGAAAGATGATTTCGTACACGAGAAAGGTGTACTTTATTTAAAAGATATCGCATATACATTACAGGTGGGTATAGGATTCGGGCCCATTTTTACCATGCAGGATTTAAATCTTGTGGTCTATCAAAATGATGAATTTTATTGTTTTATGATAAACCTATGAACTCACCAACCTTTTGGTTGACACTTTAAAGCATGTTTATTCTCAGGTATGAAAGAAATCTTCCGCTGTGCATTTGCTCATTTTAAAGACATTATTTGGAGTCGATCATCGCAATGGGACCAGATGTTGGTGACTTCGTCCAGATGGATTAGGACGGGTCCTTTCAATACGGGTTAAAGCAAGCGCCTCGGGCATGGAATAGCAGGATAGACAAGTATTTCCAGTAGAATGACTTTACGAAATGCCCCCATGAGCATGCCCTCTACACCAAAGTTAGCAATGATGGAGATGTTATGATTGTGTGCCTATATGTGGATGACTTGATATTCACTGGTAGTAATCCCAAAATGTTTGAGGAGTTCAAGAAAGCAATGGTTCGGGAATTCGAGATGACCTACATTGGACTTATGGCTTACTATCTTGGGATCAAGGTAAAACAAAAGAAAGAAGGAATATTCATATCCCAAGAAGGATATGCGAATGAGGTGCTCAAGAAGTTTAAGATGAATGATTGCAAGTCAATGAACACACCAGTGGGTTGCAATCTCAAATTGTCAAAAGATGATGAAGGATACTTGGTGGACCCAACACAATACAAGAGTTTGGTTGGAAGTCTGAGGTACCTAACCTGCACGAGGCCAGATATTCTCTACGGAGTTGGACTAGTAAGTCGATACATGGAAGCACCTACAATAAATCATTTGAAGGCGGCCAAGAGGATACTTCGCTACATCAAAGGTACGATTGACTATGGCCTATTTTATTCGCCTTCTGATCACTTCAAGCTAGTTGGATACAGTGATAGTGATTGGGCTGGAGACATAGATGATCGTAAGAGTACGAGTGGTTTCGTGTTCTATATGGGAGATACGGCGTTCACATGGAGCTCGAAGAAGCAACCCATTGTGACTCTGTCAACGTGTGAAGCCGAGTTTGTAGCAGCAACATCGTGCACCTGTCATGCAATATGGCTCAGGAAGTTACTAAATGAACTTAAGTTTTTCCGAAAGGAAGCTACGGAGATATTTGTGGATAACAAGTCTGCGATTGCTCTAGCAAAGAATCCAGTCTTCCATGATAGAAGCAAGCACATTGATATGAAATACCATTACATCAGGGAGTGTGTTACAAATAAAGAGGTGCAGATAAAGTACGCGAAGTCATTTGACCAAGTTGCTGATATTTTCACAAAGCCCCTAAAACACGAGACATTTCAGAGATTACGGAATATGCTCGGAGTGACAAAATCAAGTTTAAGGGGGGCTGTTGGAAACTAAACTTGATTTGGGCTATTTGTTTTGGATATGGGCTTGAAAGTATACAAGTATATGGATCAAGATTGTAGTCCAATATCTAGAAACTTCATGTAATGTGAAGTAGTCAATGTGTGTAGAATAATCATGTAAAAATATCTAAGTCTAGAAAAACTTAGGAAATATCTAGATATTAGTTGATGAAGTGTTCTAGAGTGTTCCATTGAGTAGTATAAATAGAGGGCTTCACCCCTCATTTGTAATCAAGCAAAGCAATAAGCAATAAAACAAAGTTTTCAAGATCAATCAAATATATAAATTATCAATCTCTCTTCCCAAATAATATACCTAGCCTCCTATTTCCAACAAATAGTCGATTCCTGACTTGAACTTCTTGTTCGTCTTGAATATAAATATTGTGTTTCCAGACTTGAACCCGATTCGACTTGAACCTTTTTGATTTGTCCGGAGTATTAAGTTTCCCGACTTGAACCTTTTTGATTCGCCTGGAGTATTCAAATTCCAAACATGAACCCAGTTCATTCTTGAACCTTGTTTGGTTCACTTGAAATATTTAAGTTTCCTTTTCCTGACATGAACCCAGTTAAACGTGAACCTTGTTTGATTCGTCAGAAGTATTTAAGTTTCCCGACATGAACCCAGCTCCACTTGAATCTTGTTTTAGTTCGCCCGATATGAACCTAGTTTAATCTTGAATCTTGTTTGGTTCGCCTGACATAAACCGAGTTCAACATAAGCCTTGTTTGATTCGCCTGGAGTGTCTTGCTCTATTCCTTAGATGCTTCGGTAATCAAATCACGGTGATGCTAGAATCAATCTCCCCCTCACCTGTTTGTTGGATATGTACCGGAAACAATCATAAAAAATAAGGATTAGTTAAGTTGTAATCATTAAATCTTCTCGTAATTATATTTCTCTCTTTTCCACCAACTCACAATGATATTATAATCAAACTCTCCCTCACTTGTGTGTTGGGGGTTAAAATAATAAATAGTCTCAAGAAAAAAGTCACAATTAATTTGAAGTGAACATGTGGCCTGTTTCTGTGTTTTTATGAATAAATCAATTTTGAGCTGGATATGAGTCTGTGTCTCCCGTCGAACATACAAGAGTTGTTTTTGGTCCTTCTCAAATTTGGAGCCTCCCCTTTTAAAAGACTTTAATTTAACAAAGAAGTCCTTTTGTTTTAAATGAACGAAGGTGTATGAATTTACCCAAAAAATTGATACTTTATAAAAGAATAAAAGAGCTTCCAATATATATATATATATATATATATATATATATATATATATATATATATATATATATATATATATATATATATATATATATATATATATATATATATATATATAAGCATAACTTTACCCCACTTGATAGAAAAAATACATTAGAAAGTTGACCGACAAAAGTTTTGTCCATTTATGTTAAAAAGGGATAATATTTTTTGTTCTTTACTTTGAAAAAAAAAATTTACTTTTGCACTTTTTTTTTTGTGTGGCAAAAAACTAAAATATATAAATAATCATTTTCACGAATCTGTGAAAAGATAAGGTGTACAAGCAAAACCAAGACAAACTTACAAACATTACTGTCTTCTTGGCTCAACAAATAAACATAATACAACATTAAACTAGCTGGGCCTTTATGCCATAACCAAAATTAAATATAAGGAACTCAGAAGCTATGAATCTTCACTGTAATTAGGCATGGTCAAATCAGGATCCTTGGATCATTAGACCAATTATAACTTTGAAAGCTCTTACAAATCTTTCCATTAACCAACCATCGAAAAACTTTGAAAGCTCTTGCACTTGATTAATTTCATAATCATCTAAATTCCCACTTAAACCCAAATCCCACACCATCCTTCCATTTTCATCGAAGCACCCCATATCCGCCAAACGTCCATTTATTTTTGTGGATCCACGATACAAAGCCCGAAATTGATCCCTTAAATTCGACTCAACCAACCAAATATCATTTCAAAATAAAATTTGTGTGCCTTTCCCAATTTTTCATTACCAACTTTGAAGACTTGACAATTCAAAAAACTCCTCCGTGCCTTGTAGCTAAAATCATTGCTTACTTTTACAAGGTTTTTCACTACTATCAAACATACCTGCTAAAAAATTCCCAAACTCAAGCTTTTCATTTTAATGTTTCTTGGGATTTAGAATCTTACCACTAACTTGGATAGGTTTGGGGGCATACCCAATTCCCCGTTTCTGTGTCAAACCATCTTCATCTTCACTTTGTGGGCTATCTTCTAAATCCACATTTACCTCATCAGTTAAATCCCTAGCAGCCGGCTTCTTTTTCCTATGACACTTTGGTGTGATTTTGTGGGCCTCAGCCGCCAATTCCTGCTTATTTAAGGCTTTTATCTTCAGAGCCTTTTTCTTATAAAAAGCACAAGAAGATCTACAATCAAGGGTTGGGCATTGATGTTGATCTTGTATATTATGAGAGTGTCTAGCAGAATGAAAATAGGAAGGCTCTTTAGGTAATTCCACATTAAAATCGGACTGCAATTGAAGAAACTCGCTATTGGGCTTAGTCCCTGCCGGCCCAGAATCATCAATATTAGGCCTGTTCAATATAAGGGAACCACACGTCTTTTTTTTTGGCTTGATCATAGGGAAGTACAGCAACAGAAGGGGTTGTTTCTTCCAACATAAACGTGGTTTCAAGGTTCTTTTTCAGATATGCAGATATATTTTCTCCAAAAGCACCATCTTTATAGGCTCGGATTCTGATCTTTTCTTCAAAACGGTGACTTTGTATTTCTTATATACATCCAAATTCAAGTTGGAATTGTGGATATCGCTATTACCCAATGAACCAAGAATCTTTCCCGTTTGAAGATCTGAAAGTTCAAAATTTGAAAACAAATTCCCCTATCCACCGTTGGTCGTTCCTTTTGGGGTAGTCGGAACATTTTCCGGTGATTCCGGTATATCGGCACCGTCATCGTCCATCGGCTGATCATCGTTAGAATTGTCAAGGCCACTTGACCACATCATAATTTAAAGGTTTGCTTAGTGTCAAAGTTTATCCATTTATTTAAAATAATGGTTATCTTGACTGTTCAATATCAGAATGAACTTTTGACAGCTATTCATTTCTTAAAAAAATAAAACCTGACCAACTTTTGACCTTTTATAACTTTGATAAACTTTTCCTTTTTTACTTGGACTATATTTGAAGTGCTCGTTTAACTGAGTTGCAAAACAATTTCATCCCAACCTTTCTTCCCTAAAAATCAGCCATTACTAAACTAGGGTTTATATTAACCTTCCCTTTTACATTAATTGCGATCGTACGATGGTTGTTCTATCTATTGATTCAAACCTAATTGATTCAAACCCTACCATTTACTTCCCAATCGAGGATTTTCGCTATGAACACGAAATTAAAGGAAAAAGGTTAAAGGATAGAAGGATTTGAGGTGTTAACCCAAACCCTTTACCTGATTCGTGGATTCTCGAAGCCATGAAATCGAAGCAGTTTGTGGAGTCATTCCGTCGACTACCGTTGCTGCTCCCTTCGCCGACATTCAGGTCGTTGATTTCTTTTCCCTTTTTCCGGTGCCAGGTAAACACCTATGGCAGCCGATTACTTTTCTCTTTTCGGTGCCAGGTAATCACCTATGGTCACCGTTAACTATTGATGGTTGGTGGTGGTCACCGTTGTTGACAGCCTCTTGGTTACTGATGGCTGCAAACCCACTCTTTCATTATTTTAAAGCTGCTATATAATCACCATGGAAACCGCAATATTCTTTGTTGCTTGGTGGCCGGTGATTTGGGGCTTGATTTGAGCTACCGTCATTATGACATGGTAGTTTGATTTAAGCTAACCTGTTACCATCACTGTCATTGACAGCATGTATTCAATGGTACAAAATTGAGCTTTGCAAGTGATATTTTGATTTAAGAATCAATCTCACTTTTCATTGTAATCTGCTCAGGTTTTTTTAATGGGTTTGATATGGTGACACAAATCATGGTAAGTGAAGTAAGCCTTGAAAGGTGATTGCTTTGATTCTAGGATCAACATTCCTTTCGGCTCTTTGTTCTGACTGAATTTGGTTGGGTTTAGAAACTGTTTACTGAGCTACCGTTTGATTGACATGGCAGCTCAATTTGGTAAATGACTTGGTTTGAGCTGGGTTACCATCTTCGGACATGGCAGCCAGCTTTTGGTAGATGATTGAAGCTGAATACGAGTGTCTTGATCCAAGATCGACACCGTTAGCTCTGATACCATGTTAACAATTGATATGCGGAAATATTTAATTGATTATTGCTATAAGATTGAATATTTACTGATTTAAGATGATGACCTGTTGGAAAAAGAAAATAAAAGATAGCAAAAACTAAATGGGTTACATTGTGAATTACATTTTTTATTACAATGAAAAAGTAGCTCTATTTATAGAGCCATCCTTAACGGCTATTTAATCTATTTTTGGCTAGGAGCCTTATACACTTTTTGGCTACTATTCAACTTTGACTAGTTAAGGAATGAGACTACATGTTGATCTTGTACGTAGTAATATACTAACCGTTTGGAGGTACTGATCCATTCAAGAAGGTTGGTCATGTCATCTTCTATATTAGGAAGTGATGGAGTGAACCTTTTCTGATCCAAAACTCCATTTCCTCTTCAAGTATATTTACTTGTTACTTTTGCTTTCTAACAACCATTATGCAGAATGTTTGAAGAGAAGATAATACCTCTGATTTTACATTCAAAATTTTTGACCAAATTTAAACTTTATCTTTAAATGATTTAATGTTTTCGACACGATAAGCAAAGTCTGTAATGTTGAGTCACCAAAGTTTTGGAACTATATTCATGTAATCGATTATTCTTTGACTGTTCTTGAAGATTCACGAACAATATATATATATATATAACTTAATGTGCATATATATATATATATATATATATATATATATATATATATATATATATATATATATATATATATGATTTCAAGTTATTTAGTAAACGATAGTAACATTCGATTATTGATTCGATTGATATTTAGATAAGTTAATTAAAACGTTTAAGATGAACCAGTAAAACACTAATTTTCTACAGTATTTTTGAATTGCTACAGTACCCGAAAAGCTACAATGTTTTCGAAAATCACTATTTGCTACAGTAAAAAAACTTTTGCTACAGTGACTTTGCTACAGTAAACACTATTTCAAAATGAAAATGTATATATGTATATGTATATACTACGAGTTGATGATTTATAGAAGCAAATAACCAAAACACTTAATTGATTAAAGCTACACTTCGAGTGACATAGTTTATCAATGATTAAGTTTAATTTTTTATAAAGGTACACGTCGAGTAACGAAAAGTACTATTTTTCTTAGCGTACGAAAATGCGTTCGAGAAACCGGAAGCGGGACATAAGTCGAACGTAAACGTACAAGACATCGGAATAAAAATTACAAGTCACCTGTACACGAGAATATAATATAATATATAATTAATTATTTTAAATTAATTAATTATATATTATAAAATTATGTCGACGAACAAAGAAACAAAATGATGTGACCTGGAGACAGGTGGCCATGCAATCGCATGGCCAGAAGCCTAGTAAACCATGCAATCGCATGGCAGGCAATTTCAGGCCAACACTATAAAAGCTCGACCATTTTTACTTCTGATTCAATTCATTTTACTCCGTATTTATTTTATTAATTATTATTATTATTATTATTATTATTAATTATTATTATTATTATTATTAATATTAAGAATATCATTATTAATCTTATTATTAATAGTATTAGTATAATTATTTTTACGATACAAAAATAATAATATACATAAAATATTATGACGGAGTGATGTCCAAATGATTTCAAAATGGGTTTTCAAGCGGGATAGAGCTAAGGAAACTATGGGTTATAGCTATGGAGGTTATGGGTAATATTCATGGGTACTGTTCGCATGTCAAACCAAGTGTTTATCATCTATGTTGCATCTACATACTTTCCTGCAATATTGAATCACAATATTAATACGTGAGCATTCATATCTTATCTTTTATATATTATTTGTGTATCCATGTCTAGTGCTCGAGTATATATATCAAGGCATGCTTGTATGCTAAATTTCATCGTTAAACACTTTATGATGAATCACGAATTAAATACATATATTACTGATAAAAGGTATATGATATGCATATTTTTGGAAAGCTGACGAAAAATCAATAACTTTTCATTTAGAAATCGCGTAATTTCGATGAACGAATCAAAAGATATGGTCAACTGAATTATGATTGACGTTAATTGGAATTGCTTTTGAATCTGCAATTAATATTTAAACAACTTGTTTGTAAGATTGATAAATTAGATTTTTGAATATTACCAACCGAGTAAATGAATCCTTATATAAGGTACGTCTCGTTTTGTTGAACTATTGTCAAAATTGACCTTTTGAAACGACTTTGGATAACTTTTGTATGTCGATCTCGAGCATTAGGATTGTGATACACTATGACCAGACCTAGCTTGTTAAATATTTATTGACCAACATATGTTCTCTAGGTTGAGATCTACAGTTATTTGGGTATTCCGAGTTTCTATCACATTTCGGTGAACAATTTTATGTGCTGCTAAGGTGAGTTTCATTTGCTCCCTTTTTAATTGCTTTTGCAATATATATTTTTAGACTGAGAATACATGCAATTTATTTTAAACGCAATGGATACAAGTACATACTAAATTCTACACCGAGTTTGAACCGAAAATCCCTTAGCTTTGGTAACTAGTAACTGCCGGTTATAAGAACTGGTGGGCGCGAGTAGTTATATATGGATCCATAGGGCTTGACATCCCCGTCTGTTCCAGGTATAGAAACCCTAGCCTGAACTATAAAACAGACGTATGCTATTTGAGTTTAGTACACGTTGGATTGTGTGTATTGTACATGTTGGTTGCATGTATGTTAAAACAGGGGTACTTATTATATAGACGTTAAAGTTTAGTTACCAGGGTGCTCAATCTTGTAGAATAATTTGATAAACGTTTCTGGATGAAACAACTGAAATCTTGTGATCCACCTTTATATACAGATTATGCGCAATATTAAAACTATGAACTCACCAACCTTTGTGTTGACACTTGTTAGCATGTTTATTCTCAGGTTCCCTAGAAGTCTTCCGAGGTTTGCTTATATGTTATACAAGATATGTGCATGGAGTCATACATGCTTTATTCGAGAAAACTTTGCATTCATAAATTATCACAATTTATCTTATTTTGACTGCATTGTCAACGGAAGTACTATTGTAAACTATTATTTACGGTGATTGTCTATATGTAGAAATCATCAGATGTCGAAAACCTTTGATTTAAATATTCATTTATGGTGTGCCTTTTCAAAAGAATGCAATGTTTACAAAACGTATCATATAGAGGTCAAATACCTCGCAATGCAATAGATGAATGACGTGTTCGTCCATATGGATTTGGAGCGATTGTCACAGTTGGTATCAGAGCGTTGGTCCTAGCGAACCAGGTCTTGCATGAGTGTGTCTAACTGATAATTGTTAGGATGCATTAGTAAGTCTGGATTTCGACCGTGTCTGCATGTTAAAAGTTTTGCTTATCATTTCTTGTCGAAAATTACATGCTTATCATTCTTAAGTCTAGACACGTTTTCCTACATTTATTGCATAAATAGTGTATAGACAAAAATTCATATCTTAGCGTATCTGTTACTGTAAACTTTTCCTGACATCTTCCGAAAATTTCTCCGTAATTTATGGGATTTTGGTATTATATATACATATGTAAATTATGTATTAAAGAATATCAATCTAAGTTCTATAATCTAATTCATATCAAAAATCAACTCCCTAATTATACAATATGGATCCCGCATCTAGTTCAAATTCCTTAAACTCCGACAGCTATTCCGATATGGATATTCACCTGAATTCCGAAGACAGTGTAACCTTAATGGATCAACCAATCATCCATCACCTATTCTGGATCAATTGGGGATAGGTTCGTAGCTTACTTAATCATTGGAGACAAGAAGAAGGCGATCCCTTCCATCCACCACATTGCCCTCTTGGCGAAGAACCTGAAGCACTTACCGGCGAACCTGTTTGTAATACCATTTTCTCTATCATTTCCAGAGTATCTCGTCACGATAATATACTATTGACAATGCTAAAAACGAACATATATTTAATAGCATTATCCCTCAAGAAAGACAAGCTTTTAGTTGCAACTGTTCTATTTACAAGTGATATTCGTTTAAATAATAAAAGGTGAAGACAAAAGACAGATTCAACGAATTGAAGACGCAAACGACCAAAAAGCTCAAAAGTACAAAATACAATCAAAGTGGTTCCAATTATTGATAAGAAACGTCTCAAAATTACAAGAGTACAAGGCGCGAAACGCAAAGTACAAGATATTAAATTATACGCAAGGACGTTCGAAAATCCGGAACCGGGACCAAAGTCAACTCTCAACGCTCGACGCAACGGACCTAAAATTACAAGTCAACTATGCACATGAATATAATATAATATATAATTAATTCTTAAAATTAATATATATATTATATTATATATTATAAACGTCGGCAAGCTAGGAAACAAGCTCTTGTGAGCTGGAAAAAGGGGCCATGCGATCGCATGGCCTGGAAGAACAAATTCCATGCGATCGCATGGCAGTAGTTGGCTGGCCACATCCTATAAATTTTGCAGTTTGGTGATCAATTTTATACATCTTTTTCTTCTCTTCTCTCAACGTATAAATAAATAAATATATATATTATAATTTTAATTTTAATAATAAGGGTATGTTAGCGAATGTTGTAAGGGTGTAAGTCGAAATTCTGTCCGTGTAACGCTACGCTATTTTTAATCATTGTAAGTTATGTTCAACCTTTTTAAATTAATGTCTCGTAGCTAAGTTATTATTATACTTATTTAATGCTGAAGTAATCGTGATGTTGGGCTAAATATTAAAATTTGGTAATTGGGCTTTGGACCATATTTGGGGTTTGGACAAAAGAACGACACTTGTAGAAATTAGACTATGGGCTATTAATGGATTTTATATTAACTAAATGATACCTCGTTGATTTAATATATAGACTTATAATTTGACGTATTTATATATAACCACATACGCTTGACTGGGTACGGTGGGCGGGATATCTATAAATACCAATAATTGTTCATTTTACCAGACACGGAACTGGATTAATAGTTAATAGACTTGTTGAAACAGGGGTGGATTACATTCAAGGGTAATTGGTGTAATTGTTAACAAAATAGTAAAACCTTGGTCTACACGCAGTCGATAACCTGGTGTATTCATTAAACAAAGTATTAAGACCTTGTTACAATTTGAATCCCCAATTAGTTAGAATATTTGACTTCGGGAATAAGAATAATTTGACGAAGACTTTTGCACTTTATGATTATGACTGATGGACTATTATGGACAAATCCGTATGGACATATCGAATAATCCAGGACAAATGACAATTAACCCATGGTAATAAAACTAAAATCAACACGTCAAACATCATGATTACGGAAGTTTAAATAAGCATAATTTATATATTTCATATTTAATTGCACTTTTAATTATCACACTTTTATTTATTGTCATTTTATTTAATTGCATTTTTAATTATCGTACTCTTTAATTATCGCAATTTTATTTTATCGCACTTTTATTTATCGCAATTTCAATATCGTTATTTACATTAAGCTTTAAATTAAGTTATATTTATTTTTAATATTTTACATTAGGTTTTAACTGCGACTAAAGTTTTAAAATCGACAAACCGGTCATTAAACGGTAAAAACCCCCTTTTATAATAATAATACTACTTATATATATTTTTGTATTTTTACAATTATAAGTTACAAATATAGCGTTAAGCTTGGCTAGATTTCCCTGTGGACGAACCGGACTTACTAAAAACTACACTACTGTACGATTAGGTACACTGCCTATAAGTGTTGTAGCAAGGTTTAGGTATATTCATTCTATAAATAAATAAATATCTTGTGTAAAATTGTATCGTATTTAATAGTATTTTGTAGTAAAAATATAACTATTTTGTACACCACCTCGCACACATCAAGTATTTTTGGCGCCGCTGCCGGAGAGACTAAAATGCCTGAAGAGAAACGCTATATATATATATATAAAAAAGATTTTATTAGAGTTTTATTAAGTTTTTATTAAAAATATTCGTTTTTAAAAAAAATAAAAAAATAAAATAAAATAAAAATATAAAAAAAAGAAATCTATATTTTTGTTGTTAAGAGTTGTTAAAATTTATAAAAGTATTTTTATTTTAGTTTTAAATTTTTATTTAAGTTATTTATATTTTATAAATATTAAAACAGAAAAAAAAAATATAAAACCACTCGGGCCTGGTACTGTAGCAGCCCATATACTGGCCCGAAACCCTAGCTCATGCGACCGCATGAGCCCGAAGACAAAAATTCATGCGATCGCATGAACATACCTGACACGTCACAGTTGACTGATTCCTGTAATAATTACGGTGTAATAATTATAATTATTATTTAATTAAAACCCTAATTAGGGTTATGTATTTAAATATTTAATTTTAAGTTTTAATTAATTTGTTTTATCTAGTTTAATTAGTTTTAATAAATTATAAAATTAATACTTTTATAAAATAAATAATATAAAAATAATATATTTTTATAAAAATTGTACTTTTTACAACTTTAAGATTATTTTTATTTTATTTTTGTATCTTTCTATTTGTTTTAGCGTAATATTTGTATTTTTCGATCGTATTTAGTTTTAAGACATAGTTTTTTGCCATAGTTATTTTTATTTCTAGATTTTTAGGCTTTGCCGTAAAATCCCTTAAGTGCTTTTTCTTTAGACAAAAATTTAGGTGCTTTAGAATTTTGCGACGCCGTTTTTAATATTTTAATACCTTTTTAAGTTATTGCCATTTTGGGATATAGTATTTCTTTTAAGCTTTAATATTTTTAGACGTAACTTTTAATTCTTAGTTTTTAGTTCCTTTTTAAGTTTCGACGCGCTACTTTCTTATTTTTATTTTTCGACGCCTATTATTTTTCGACCTTTTATTTTTCGACGTTTTTTCGACGCGCTCTTTTTCTTTCTTATTTCGCGACACTCTAGTTTTTAGGACTTAGAATTTTCTATTTCTTCTCTAAAATTTCTTTAAATTTCAACGAAAAATTATTTTAAGCGGTTAAATTGATAGACATCCCAAATTTTCTGCTTCGTAGTAATAGTTGGATTTGTTAGTGGCTGAGTTGTGAGCTTCCGATTTAAAGGGTTCTAGCTCCCTGCTGCATCTATTGGCTATTCGAAACGTGGGCAAAATCAGAAAAGTCTATTAATTTGATAACTTATATAATTTTTATTTTTTATACTAATAGGATATTCAGTGAATGCACCGAGCAAAACGTTCACCACCTTTTGTACGTTCACCACCTGTAACTCGATCAAGACATCTAGCAAATATTGTCGCCGTTGATTTTTCTTTAGAATCGTCATCCAGTCAACCAAGTACTCCAATTCAAATTTCCGATAATGCATTTTTTGAACCCGACCTCACAATTGAGAATCCGGAGAATATTCAGGGACAATTCAGAGATCCTGGACCATTAATCTTTCCTCCGGAACCACCAAACATTCAAACAGAGATTGTCGAAGAACCTACCATTAAATCAGAATCCTATAGTGATTCAGATTCAACAAATTCAATCATGGAGAATCTGGAACCTCTAAGTATGGAAGACCAAATGAGAGCTAAACGCACTGGCCAAGGTCACGCAATTACTCAACCTGACATTAATGCGCTAGATTATGAAATCAAAGGACAAATCCTACACATGGTAACTAATCAATGCCAATTTAGTGGTGCGCCGAAGGAAGATCCAAACGAACATCTTCGAACCTTTAATAGGATCTGTACTCTATTTAAAATAAGAGAAGTGGAGGATGAACAGATATATCTCATGTTATTTCCCTAGACTTTGAAGGGAGAAGCCAAAGATTGGTTAGAATTGTTACCTGAAGGGGCTATTGATACATGGGACGTTTTAGTTGAAAAATTTCTTAAACAATTCTTTCCGGCATCTAAAGCCGTGAGACTTCAAGGAGAAATTGTTACGTTCACACAAAAACCAAATGAAACTCTATATGAAGCGTAGACAAGATTTGGAAAGTTATTAAGAGGATGTCCGCAACATGGTTTAGACACCTGTCAAATAGTACAAATATTCTACCAAGGATGCGACATCACTACAAGAAAAGATATCGATATAGCAGCTGGTGGTTCCATTATGAAGAAAACCGCAACTGACGCTTATAAAATTATTGATAACACTGCTTTCCACTCACATGAGTGGCATCAAGAAAAAGATATCGTTAGATCATCTAAAGCAGCTAGAGCCGATTCTAGCCATGACTTAGATTCCATTTCTGCAAAGATAGATGCTGTCGAGAGACGAATCGAAAAGATGACTAAGGATATACACTCAATAAGAATTAGTTGTGAGCAGTGTGGAGGAACACATTTAACAAAAGATTGTCTCAGTATTGAACTAACAATGGAACAAAGAGAGAATGTTTCATACATAAACCAAAGGCCTGGAAATAATTATCAGAATAATTATCAACCGCCAAGACCAATCTACAATCAAAACCATAATTATAATCGAAATGTTCCATACAACAACCAACAAGGTCCTAGTAAACAGCAAGTATCCAATAATACTTACAATCAGCAAAGACCTGTTTTTCAAAATAAACCACCACAAACCGATGATAAAAAGCCGAATTTAGAAGATATGATGACAAAGCTAGTTGAATCTCAAACTCAGTTTTTCACATCTCAGAAACAAATCAATGAACAAAATGCTCAAGCATTTAGAAATCAACAAGCTTCTATTCAAAATTTTATTCAAAATTTGAAACAAGAAGTGAGTAACCTAGCAAGGTTGATAGGTGAAAGAAAACCGGGAAGTTTACCTAGTGATACAAATGCTAACCCCCGGAATGAAACAGCTAAAGCCATTACCACAAGAAGTGGTATTACACTTAAACCACCTGAAATGCCTGTAATTTCTGATGAAGCTATTCCTACTCCACAAGAACCACAACCTGAGCAAGATAAGGAAACAGAACCTGTAGTTGAAAAGGTTAATGAAGATAACACAGTTAAGGCTAAACCTAATGTTAAACCATACCAACCACCACTTCCTTACCCGAGTAAAATGAGAAAAGAGAGACTTGAAGCCGAGCAATCCAAATTCTTGGATATGTTTAAACAGATAAATGTAAATCTTCCTTTCATTGATGTAATTTCAGGAATGCCTAGATATGCTAAATTTTTGAAAGATTTAATCACAAATAGAAAGAAAATGGAAGAACGCTCGGCTGTTACTATGAATGCTAACTGTTCTGCAGTGCTGTTGAATAAGATACCAGAAAAATTATCAGATGCAGGGAGTTTCACAATTCCATGTTTTCTGGGTAGTCTTAGTTCAATAGAAGCATTGGCAGATTTAGGTGCTAGTATAAATTTAATGTCGTATTCACTATACGCTAAACTAGACCTTGGAAAATTAAAACCAACACGAATAAGCATACAACTAGCAGATCGATCAGTAAAATATCCTAGAGGGATAATGGAGAACATGCTAGTTAAAGTTGGTACCCTAGTATTTCCAGTAGATTTTGTTATTCTGGACATGGAAGAAGATTCTTGAGTTCCTCTCATATTAGGAAGACCATTCTTAAACACGGCTAAAGCGATAATAGACGTGTTTGGTAAGAAACTGACCCTAAGTATAGAGGACGAGAGTGTTACCTTTTCTGTTGATAGAGCCATGCAACAACCGCAATCTGCAGATGATACATGTTATTATATTCAAACTATAGATTCACATGCAGAATTGTTAGAAGAATTTCCAGAATTACAAGGAACAGGAGAATGTTCTTTAGGAGAAGGAACTGAACAAATTGATGAAGTTGAAATGTTAGCTACACTTATGGCTAATGGATATGAACCAACAACAGAAGAAATTCAAATGCTAAAAGAGGAAGACATATATAGATATAAATCATCGATAGAAGAACCGCCGACATTAGAGTTAAAGCCACTTCCAAACCATTTGGAATACGCTTATTTACATGGTGAATCTGAATTACCTGTAATAATATCGTCTTCTCTTACTGAAAATGAAAAATCACAACTCATTTCTGTGCTAAAAACTCATAAACCAGCTATTGCATGGAAGATTCATGATATAAAAGGAATAAGTCCTTCGTATTGCACACATAAAATCCTTATGGAAGAAGGTCATAAAACGTATGTGCAACGCCAACGAAGACTAAATCCTAATATGCAAGATGTTGTTAAAAAAGAAATCATTAAACTGCTAGATGCAGGTTTAATTTATCCAATCTCTGATAGTCCATGGGTAAGCCCAGTTCAATGCGTACCTAAGAAGGGTGGCATGACTGTCATTACAAATGAGAAAAATGAGCTTATTCTTACTAGGACTGTAACAGGATGGCGTGTTTGTATTGATTATAGAAAATTAAATGACGCCACCAGAAAAGATCACTTTCCCTTACCATTCATTGATCAAATGTTGGAAAGATTAGCCGGAAATAGTTACTATTATTTTCTTGAT
This sequence comes from Rutidosis leptorrhynchoides, assembly GCF_046630445.1. Lineage (NCBI taxonomy): Eukaryota > Viridiplantae > Streptophyta > Magnoliopsida > Asterales > Asteraceae > Rutidosis > Rutidosis leptorrhynchoides. The sequence goes on from NC_092336.1 coordinate 165,036,593, forward strand.
GATTTTTCTGGATACTTTCAAATTCCAATAGCACCCGAGGACCAAGAGAAAACCACGTTCACGTGCCCTTATGGTACTTTTGCTTATAAAGGCATGCCATTTGGACTTTGCAACGCCCCTGCAACCTTTCAAAGGTGCATGATGGCGATTTTTCACGACATGATAGAAGAATGCATGGAAGTTTTCATGGATGACTTTTCAGTCTTCGGTGATACTTTTGAATCATGTCTAATTAATCTTGAACGAATGCTTATTAGATGTGAACAATCAAATCTAGTACTTAATTGGGAGAAATGCCATTTCATGTTTAAAGAAGGCATCGTTCTTGGTCATAAAATTTCAAAGGAAGGAATTGAAGTGGATAGAGCTAAAGTAGATGTAATTGCTAAACTTCCACATCCCACCAATGTTAGAGAAGTTAGGAGTTTTCTAGGTCATGCCGGTTTTTACCGACGTTTCATAAAAGATTTTTCTAAAATTGCCATTCCTATGAATAAACTCCTAGAAAAGGATGCTCCATTCATGTTTTTAGATGAATGCATCAAATCTTTTAATATTCTTAAAGAAAAACTCACTAATGCGCCGATCATGATAACTCCAAATTGGAATCTACCATTTGAACTAATGTGCGATGCAAGTGATTTTACAATGGGAGCCGTTTTAGGACAAAGGATTGAAAAACGATTTCAACCTATTTATTATGCTAGTAAGACGTTACAAGGAGCACAAACAAATTACACAACTACTAAAAAAGAACTCCTTGCTATTGTCTTTGCTTTTGACAAATTTCGTTCATATCTCGTTCTAGCTAAAACGGTGGTCTATACCGACCATTCTGCTCTTAGATACCTATTTTCGAAACAAGATGCTAAACCACGATTAATCCGTTGGATCTTACTCTTACAACAGTTCGATATTGAAATCCGAGACAAAAAGGGAGCAGAAAATCTCGCCGCTGATCATGTTTCTCGTCTTGAAAATCCTGAATTAGAAGTTCTAAATGAATCGGCCATACAAGACAACTTTCCTGATGAATATCTATTGAAGATAGATTATAATGAAATTCCATGGTTTGCAGACTATGCAAACTACTTAGTATGTGGATTCCTTGAAAAAGGGTTGTCGTACCAAAAACGAAAGAAATTCTTTAGTGATATAAAACACTATTTCTGGGAAGATCCACATTTTTTTAAAAGTTGTCCCGATGGAATAATATACCGATGTGTATTCGGAGATGAAGCTAGTCAAATTTTAAACCATTGTCACACAGGACCAACAGGAGGGCATTATGGGCCTCAGCTCACAGCAAGAAAAGTTTACGATGCTGGATTCTATTGGCCTACAATTTTCAAAGATGCACATCTTCTTTGCAAATCCTGTGATGCTTGTCAAAGGGCCGGAAAAATAAGTCAACGTGATGAAATGCCACAAAATGTCATTCAAGTATGTGAAGTATTTGACATTTGGGGTATTGACTTTATGGGTCCATTTCCAAAATCTCATAATAATCTATACATTCTCGTTGCCATTGATTATGTATCCAAATGGGCGGAAGCACAAGCTCTCCCAACTAACGATGCACGAGTTGTAGTCAACTTTTTAAAATGTCTTTTTGCAAGGTTCGGAACACCGAAAGCTTTAATAAGTGATCGGGGTACTCATTTTTGTAACAATCAACTTGAGAAAGTTCTCAAAAGATATGGAGTAACTCATAAAATCTCCACTGCTTATCATCCACAAACAAGTGGACAAGTTGAAAATACCAACCGAGCTTTAAAACATATTCTAGAGAAAACCGTAGGATCAAATCCGAAGGAATGGTCCATGAAATTGGAGGATGCACTCTGGGCTTTTAGAACAGCCTACAAAACTCCAATTGAAACCACACCTTTTAAACTCATTTACGGAAAAGCATGTCATCTTCCAGTAGAAATTGAACACAAATCATTTTGGGCTTCGAAGACATGTAATCTTGATTTACATGAAGCTGGACGTCTACGGTTAAGCCAACTAAACGAATTAGAAGAGTTGAGACATGAAGCATACGAAAATTCGTTAATCTATAAGAAAAGAACGAAGAAATGGCATGATAAAAGAATCAGAAGTTCAAAAGAATTTAAAGAAGGAAATAGAGTTCTTCTTTTCAATTCACGATTCAAGCTATTTCCTGGAAAATTGAAATCAAGATGGTCTGGACCATTTATAGTCAAAAGATTTTTCCCGTACGGAACAGTAGAATTAATAAATTCAAATGGGATTGAATTTAAAGTTAATGGTCACAGAGTTAAACATTACATAGATAGTCCGATGGAAGTTGACAATGAAGTTAATCACAATTTCAACACCACAGCTAACTAAGTGTGGAGAAAATCAAGTCTTTAAAGGATAATATGTGTTTCTGTTAGAGTTAGATATTCTGTTTTCGTGTAGTTCTCGAGAATGGAATCCGAATGGTCTTTCCCTACAGACCCTAAAGAACTAGTCTTCTCCCCCCATTCTGAATTTTTATTTTTTTTAGGTTTTACGAGATAAAGACTTCCTGTGAACTAAACCATGGTCTAATGCTACACGCTTTAATCACTAAATGGAATAATGACACCCTTCCAAGTGAATTGGTATCATTAATCAGAGGCAAATTGGACGGAGTAAGAAAAGAATCCAGGCAACGACAGCATGATAGATGGGACTATCATCAGCGTCAGATTATGAGCCAGCTGTCACCTCAGGATCACTACGTACCGACCCGACCCGCTTGCTATCCTCCACACTAGCCCGAGATGAGACCACCATATACTCTCTACGAACCTAACCAGGCCTACCAGTACACCTATCACCAACCATGGAACCCGGACGACAACATGAACTGGAACCCCTATCCAGATTGATATAGTTCCTGTTGGTGATTTCTATGATTTTTATTATTTATTATTTTTATTTATTTATGTTTAAACATATGATATTGTGATACATTAATGTATTGTTTAATATTTTTAATATTTTGTACTAATATTTCATATTTGATTTTAAAGTGGGATTTTAAGTCCCATTTCAAATTACCATGCATGTTTATATTTGTATGTATGTATATTGTCAATTGTACACAACAGGGTAAAACAGCGCATTTTCAAAGACTGACATTAAGTTCAGCAAAAACTACTAATTTTGACGACAAAACGAAAAACAAATGTGATGTAACAACAAGACGGAATGAACAAATGATGTGCACCATTTATCATTCAACAAACAAACGTCAATATGTTTGGAAACTTTGGTAAAATTTAATCAATTTTCTACGCTAATCACCCTCAATAATTTAAATTGTTACTGATTTCTTGCAAATGAGGACATTGCAAGATCTTAAATGTGGGAAGGGGTTAAATTCTTTAGGATTTTTAAAATTTGTAACTTATACACTTGGTTACCATTAAAAATACTAGTAACACAGTAGTTGTATTAGAATCTAGTGCTCTCTGATAATAAAGAATAGCCCTAGTCTTATATACTGACTACCAATTCTAGTAAAAATTTTCAAAATTTTCAATTAAATGAACTCAAAATCATGTTTATACATATTTATGAACGATAAAACTAGGTGTTAAACACCGAAATTATTGTTACCTCGGAAAGGACATAAATTAAGAAACAAACCAAAATGTTAGAATTCATTTAAAATGGAATAGAGGTCAATAAAAAGGCAAAGAAAGGAAAATAAAAGCCAAGTGTGGGAAAAATTTACCAAGTTATTTTGAACATATATCACATATTTTTGTACAAATAACTGAGGATACTTTTGTTTTGGACAAAATTAACCGTTTTACCCAATTTCTTGTAATATATTTGAAAGAAAGATGGATCTACACGATGAATCAATTCCATCATTAAAAGGAAGTAAAGTCTTTCGAAAAAGAAACACGCTTCTTGATTTAGGTCAGGAAGTTGTCGTCCAGACCAGTTGTAAAGTTTACGAAAAACCTTGAAAAGTTTTCTCGAAAATCAGCTGGAAATCCACGGACCTCAGCATCAAACAGGGTCGCCAAGTGGTCAAACTTATCCTAACCATGAGAGGATCTGTCTCGTAAAATGGGGAGGGCGCCGTGCAAATTATCTTGATAAGACTAATGAATCAGATCCCCAGAAAGGATAATCTCCTTAAAAGATCAAAAATTAGCTTTTAAGCCTGATATTACTCAATCCTTGAGATTGACTTTAAAGATTGAGAATTACAAACTCATGAAATTCGATGATATCTAAACTCGAGCTTGAACGAGAAAATATTTTGATCAAAATTACAAACCTATTTGTTTTCTGAAAAACCCATTTTTAATGCGTTCATTACCATTGAACGTAAAATTCTAGGAATTCACCTGGAATTCATTAGGTCACCTGAACCAAATCAGGTGTCAACCGTAAGAACGGTGGTTGCATAGTATGGTCGAAGACAGGACCTTGTGCCAAATCGAAAAATTATAAGGGTGAGCTTTACTATTGCTCCTACCAAGGATAGTAATTGCGTCTGACACGTTATAGACCATAATTAAAAGCATATCAGAGGACATTGCCTTAACAGTTTCTTGTTCAACGCTTTCCTTTACAATCGGACGGTAGTTTACTGAAAGGTAATATACGGAGCAAGTATACTGGATGTGTTGCTTTCCCAATACAAGGTTAGCAAGTGGGTGACACAAAACTGCAAGTTTTGAGCTAAAATTTTCAAATCTGAAACCCACCAAACCCACAAAAACATTTTGCAACACCGGAGAAGGGTTATTCCAGAAAACTTATCTAGGGTAAAAGCTAGATTTAATTTTCAAAAGATCAAATGTTTTCATAAAGATCCAATTTCCTTAAGGGATCTAAATTTTATAGTCATGTGGGACTGTAAACCACATCGTTACTACCATTGTTTATACCGCCGTATAGAAATCACTAATGTACAAAGTGTAAAGAATAAAAAAGTGATTCTAGTATTTTTATTTCAAGACTATATTGCTTGAGGACAAGCAACGCTCAAGTGTGGGAATATTTGATAATGCTAAAAACGAACATATATTTAATAGCATTATCCCTCAAGAAAGACAAGCTTTTAGTCGCAACTGTTCTATTTACAAGTGATATTCGTTTAAATAATAAAAGGTGAAGACAAAAGACAGATTCGACGAATTGAAGACGCAAACGACCAAAAACCTCAAAAGTACAAAATACAATCAAAGTGGTTCCAATTATTGATAAGAAACGTCTCAAAATTACAAGAGTACAAGACGCGAAACGCAAAGTACAAGATATTAAATTATACGCAAGGACGTTCGAAAATCCGGAACCGGGACCAAAATCAACTCTCAACGCTCGACACAACGGACCTAAAATTACAAGTCAACTATGCACATGAATATAATATAATATATAATTAATTCTTAAAATTAATATATATATATTATATTATATATTATAAACGTCGGCAAGCTAGGAAACAAGCTCTTGTGAGCTGGAAAAAGGGGCCAAGCGATCGCATGGCCTGGAAGAACAAATTCCATGCGATCGCATGGCAGTAAGTGGCTGGCCACATCCTATAAATTTCGCAGTTTGGTGATCAGTTTTATACATCTTTTTCTTCTCTTCTCTCAACGTATAAATAAATAAATATATATATTATAATTTCAATTTTAATAATAAGGGTATGTTAGTGAATGTTGTAAGGGTGTAAGTCGAAATTCTGTCCGTGTAACGCTACGCTATTTTTAATCATTGTATGTTATGTTCAACCTTTTTAAATTTATGTCTCGTAGCTAAGTTATTATTATGCTTATTTAATGCCGAAGTAATCGTGATGTTGGGCTAAATATTAAAATTGGGTAATTGGGCTTTGGACCATAATTGGGGTTTGGACAAAAGAACGACACTTGTAGAAATTAGACTATGGGCTATTAATGGGTTTTATATTAACTAAATGATACCTCGTTGATTTAATATATAGACTTATAATTTGACGTATTTATATATAACCACATACGCTTGACTGGGTACGGTGGGCGGGATATCTATAAATACCAATAATTGTTCATTTTACTAGACACGGAACTGGATTAATAGTTAATAGACTTGTTGAAACAGGGGTGGATAACATTCAAGGGTAATTGGTGTAATTGTTAACAAAGTAGTAAAACCTTGGTCTACACGCAGTCGATAACCTGGTGTATTCAATAAACAAAGTATTAAGACCTTGTTACAATTCGAATCCCCAATTAGTTGGAATATTTGACTTCGGGAATAAGAATAATTTGACGAAGACTTTCGCACTTTATGATTATGACTGATGGACTATTATGGACATATCCGTATGGACATATCGAATAATCCAGGACAAAGTACAATTAACCCATGGTAATAAAACTAAAATCAACACGTCAAACATCATGATTACGGAAGTTTAAATAAGCATAATTTATATATTTCATATTTAATTGCACTTTTAATTATCGCACTTTTATTTATTGTCATTTTATTTAATTGCATTTTTAATTATCGTACTCTTTAATTATTGCAATTTTATTTTATCGCACTTTTATTAATCGCAATTTCATTATCGTTATTTGCTTTACGCTTTAAATTAAGTTATATTTATTTTTAATATTTTACATTAGGTTTTAACTGCGACTAAAGTTTTAAAATCGACAAATCGGTCATTAAACGGTAAAAACCCCCTTTTATAATAATAATACTATTTATATATATTTTTGTATTTTTACAATTATAAGTTACAAATATAGCGTTAAGCTTGGCTAGATTTCCCTGTGGACGAACCGGACTTACTAAAAACTACACTACTGTACGATTAGGTACACTGCCTATAAGTGTTGTAGCAAGGTTTAGGTATATCCATTCTATAAATAAATAAATATCTTGTGTAAAATTGTATCGTATTTAATAGTATTTTGTAGTAAAAATATAACTATTTTGTACACCACCTCGCACACATCAACTATCTCAAATTCTGAATCTTATTCATCCGCTCGTCCGAACCAACAATCATCTCGGTGTAATAGAAGAAGTCAACAAGCTTCGCGCTCGGGTAGTGGCTTTGGAGAATATGGTGCAAAGGTTACAAGCACCAGCAGCATCACCGGCATCAACAGTACCACCGACAACAACACCAACAGTACCATTACCACCACCAACAACAACCGCATCGCAAACCTCAACTTCACAATATGTACCTTGAACATCAACGTCATACGCACCATAGATACCAAGGAGTACCAACAACAATAACCGATGAAGTATTGATTCATAAATTCGTTGGAGAAATATTCTTCGGCGATTATGTAATCTCTAAAGTCTTAGAGATAATCTATTCCAGCCGTAACCGTAAATCAGATGAGTGGACCGAAATGATAGAAGGAAGAGTAGAATGGTGCACGATTTACAAGCTAGACTTGTTTTACCAGCAGCATCAACAGTACCGTCAGTATCACCAACACTGGCAAAACCTGTAGCACTACAAGTTCTGCCAATTTCATAATCACCAACATTATTACAAATCAACAACGAGTATATTGTATCAACGAGTTATGAAGTATTAACTCATTTCCCCTGAAGAAATTATATGTATATTTTAAATATATATATATGTGAAATTTGAAATCAAAATAAATCTTTTCGTACTAAACTATTACATGTAAATCATAACTAGTAGGTACTACTCGGTTAGTTCATGTTACTAATATGCTATACATCCTTCGTTAATGACTTAACAATCGTTAACTATAATCTCTGCTTCGACTTAATAGATTCCATTTCATAATAAATCAAGTGTATTATTCAAATACATGATTGATTTTACACTTTCATTTTCGATGTACTTGAAACTTTCCAGAAAACATCATCTGTGCCTTTGTAAGGTTCACAAAAAAAAAAAAAAATTTCCACGAGCAACAACATCCTTCACCAAGGAATATCAATAAGAATAAATAATGAAGTATTGATTTCATTAGTGAAATATTCCGCGAAGATTATATGATCTCTAATGTTTTAGAGATTTTTCATTTCTAATTCAAGCCAAAAAAATCAAATGAGCTTAATATGATATTAACTCATTAAATCTGTATTACATCTGAAGATAATATACATACATATATTTTCATAAAGATTGTAATGAAAATTCTTTTGTACAAAATATTACTTGTGAAATCTTTAACGGGTAGGTAATATTCGGGAAGTATATAAGTTCACAATTAATAAGTTACACTGTACATTCTTCAACTTTAATTCAAAAATTATTAACTATGCTCATAGCGATATACAATCGTTTTCATACAAATTCAATTATATATTCTGACAGAACAGAATCCAAGTCAAGATTTAACAAGTGACATCATTCTTAGATCTCTACATCTTTCAAAGCTATACTTTGACTTCAAAACTGTGCAAGATCCTTTAGCATTGTTATTACCAAAAATAATGTTGCAATCCCTTTTCAAAGTATCCAGTTTTATCACACTTCCAACCAGTCAACGACGACCTTTCAGACTTGTAACTTTGGCATATACGTTTTTGTTACTGGAGAACCTTTCATGTTCCACCACATTAATAGTAAATGTACCAGCAAATTCATTAATCTATGACTTAAAGTCTCTCCGAAAAACCATTATAATTGTTCATTGAAACCCTATCATGTACTCATCCACATATTGTAATGGTAATTGCCATACCAACTACCGGGAATTAGCAATCAGTATTTCGAATTTCGCAGCAATTCTACGCCAACAGTTATATATATATATATATACATATAATGTCTATCTCCTAGACTTATTTACTTCGAATGTGAAGTTTCTGAAAAACACCCAAACTGCGAAACTAGTTCTCCAAATTTTGGAAAAATGCTGATGAAGCAACAAAAACTATAAACGACTTTAACAGTCAAAAGTTTGATGATAAAGAGTAGTGTGTTGGAAAAGCACAGAAAAAGAGAAAGTTTGGTACTGAAAAACGGATTGAGCAAATCATGAAGGAGGCTGTGGACAAATCACAAGGACTAAACATGCCTTCAAAGAATACAAATGATTCAGTATCTGCTAAAGTCATTAACGAATACCTTGCTCCTGACTCAAAACCGTTACGAACAAATCTTCTTCATCATCCTTCGATATTAGAAATTCTAAGATATCATTATATCTTTCATTATAAATATCTTCGATATTTCTGAAGATATCTTCATAACTATTATTATCCGAAATTATTTATCTCTTCGCGCTATCTGTGTTACATCATAAAAGAAACTATTTTAGTTTCTAAATTCTGAAAATCTTGAAAAATGGATATTTTTGAAGTAGTGTTAGGAACTGAAGCATGAGTTAGTATAATATAATGACACTTGATCAACGTGATTATATTACAGTAAGTCATGTTGAGTTTTTAATGGAACGTGATAAAGGTTCACAGATCATATCATCATCATGAACCATGTTACATAACTCTTTCATTCTATTTAACCTCTAAACTATCAAGAAAATATTTTCTTAATGATTCGGTCTTTTTTCGAGGTATTCTGGTAATTTGACAAATCAAGATCATACCATTACAATTTCTTTCTTAGAACATTAGCTATGTTCATTCTGAAATGTATAGCTACGAATTCTGGACCATTATTCGCTTGACCTAAGGTTGGGAAGAGAAAATGAAAGCATGAATCTCCGAAATATAATGGAAAATATAAAGCCCGATAACAACCCCAAAATTACAAACCGTGTATATCAATGCGTATAGCAATATAAAGACACGGGAGAATGAAAAACACTATAACTCCAAGGTAATAGTAGAAGAAAATAACTTCCTCTGGTGGTAAATGAAAAAGAAGAATGAAGGATACGATAGCCAGGAAAATATCAAGAATCAGAAATGGATTAAGCATTTTCACAATCTATTAGAAAGTATGAAATAAGAAAGAAGATTATAGGAGTGGTGAAAATAAATGAAACGGAAAAGGTCAATTTATAGCAAAATATCAGACATAGCAATCAAGGCAGATTACGCATTTAATCAAAGAAAATCCTAATTTCCGCAATTATCGAAGAATCAAATCTTATTCAGATTATGAAAATTTTCTATTCCTTAAATTCTGGAAATCAATCGTGACTACGTCAAAAGATATGACGAATCTATATTTATTCATTTCACTCTTTTGTGATAACTTCACTCGTACTCTTCACAAAATTGAATTGTTTTATCTATATTACTCATTGATGATAAAACTCTAATTTTCAACTCGTATGAGTCATGAAAACATACTTATTGTCATCCATAACCATCCCAACCAAATTTCGGGAACGGGTAGGTACTGTGACAACCCGGAAATTTTTGACCAAATTTAAACTTTATCTTTAAATTATTTAATATTTTCGACACGATAAGCAAAGTCTGTACTGTTGAGTCACGAAAGTTTTGAAACTATATTCATGTAATCAATTATTCTTTGACTGTTCTTGAAGATTCACGAACAATATATATATATATATATATATATATATATATATATATACATATATATATATATATATGCACATTAAGTTATATATATATATATATATATATATATATATATATATATATATGTATATATATATATATATATATATATATATATATATATATATATATATATATGATTTCAAGTTATTTAGTAAACGATAGTAACATTCGATTATTGATTCGATTGATATTTAGATAAGTTAATTAAAACGTTTAAGATGAATCAGTAAAACACTAATTTGCTACAGTATTTTTAAATTGCTACAGTACCCGAAAAGCTAAAGTGTTTTCGAAAATCACTATTTGCTACAGTAAAAAACTTTTGCTACAGTGACTTTGCTACAGTAAACACTATTTCAAAATGAAAATGTATATATGTATATGTATATACTACGAGATGATGATTTATAGAAGCAAATAACCAAAACACTTAATTGATTAAAGCTACACTTCGAGTGACATAGTTTATCAATGATTAAGTTTAATTTTTGATAAAGATACACGTCGCGTAACGAAAAGTACTAGTTTTCTAAGCGTACGAAAATGCGTTCGAGAAACCGGAAGCGGGACATAAGTTGAACGTAAACGTACAAGATATCGAAATAAAAATTACAAGTCACCTGTACACGAGAATATAATATAATATATAATTAATTAATTTAAATTAATTAATTATATATTATAAAATTATGTCGAGGAACAAAGAAACAAAAAGATGTGAGCTGGAGACAGGTGGCCATGCGATCGCATGGCCAGAAGCCTAGTAAACCATGCGATTGCATGGCAGGTAATTTCAGGCCAACACTATAAAAGCTCGACCATTTTTACTTCTAATTCAATTCATTTTACTCCGTATTTATTTTATTAATTATTATTATTATTATTATTAATTATTATTATTATTATTATTATTATTATTATTATTATTATTATTATTATTATTAATATTAAGATTATCATTATTAATCTTATTATTAATAGAATTAGTATTATTATTTTTACGATAAAATATTACGACGGAGTGATGTCCAAATGATTTCAAAATGGGTTTTCAAGCGGGATAGAGCTAAGGAAACTATGAGTTATAGCTATGGAGGTTATGGGTAATATTCATGGGTACTATTCGCAAGTCAAACCTAGTGTTTATTATCTATGTTGCGTCTACGTACTTTCCTGCAATATTGAATCACAATATTGATACGTGAGCATCCATATCTTATCTTTTATATATTATTTGTGTATCAATGTCTAGTGCTCGAGTATATATATTTATGCATGCTTGTATGCTAAATTTCATCATTAAACAGTTTATGATGAATCACGAATTAAATACATATATTACTGATAAAAGGTATATGATATGCATGTTTTTGGAAAGCTGGCGAAAAATCAATAACTTTTCATTTAGAAATCGCGTAATTTCGATGAACAAATCAAAAGATATGGTCAACTGAATTATGATTGACGTTAGTTAGAATTGCTTTTGAATCTGTAATTAATATTTAAACAACTTGTTTGTAAGATTGATAAATTGAATTTTTGAATATTACCAACCGAGTAAATGAATCCTTATATAAGGTACGTCTCTTTTTGTTGAACTATTGTTAAAATTGACCTTTTGAAACGACTTTGGATAACTTTTGTATGTCGATCTCGAGCATTAGGATTGTGATACACTATGACCAGACCTAGCTTGTTAAATATTTATTGACCAACATATGTTCTCTAGGTTAAGATCTACGGTTATTTGGGTATTCCGAGTTTCCGTCACATTTCGGTGAACAACCTTATGTGCTGCTAAGGTGAGTTTCATTTGCTCCCTTTTTAATTGCTTTTGCAATATATATTTTTGGGCTCAGAATACATGCAATTTATTTTAAACGCAATGGATAAAAGTACCTACTAAATTCTACACCGAGTTTGAACCGAAAATCCCTTAGCTTTGGTAACTAGTAACTGCCGGTTATAAGAACTGGTGGGCGCGAGTAGTTATATATGGATCCATAGGGCTTGACATCCCCGTTTGTTCTAGGTATAGAAACCCTAGCCTGAACTATAAAACAGACGTATGCTATTTGAGTTTAGTACACGTTGAATTGCGTGTATTGTACATGTTGGTTGCATGTATGTTAAAATAGGGGTACTTATTATATAGACGTTAAAGTTTAGTTACCAGGGTGCTCAATCTTGTAGAATAATTTGATAAACGTTTCTGGATGAAACAACTGAAATCTTGTGATCCAACTTTATATACAGATTATGCTATGAACTCACCAACCTTTGTGTTGACACTTGTTAGCATGTTCATTCTCAGGTTCCCTAGAAGTCTTCCGCTATTTGCTTATTTGTTATACAAGATATGTGCATGGAGTCATACGAGCTTTATTCGAGAAAACTTTGCATTCACAAATCATCACCATGTATCTTATTTTGACTGCATTGTCAACGGAAGTACTATTGTAAACTATTATTTACGGTGATTGTCTATATGTAGAAATCATCAGATGTCGAAAACCTTTGATTTTAATATTCATTTATGGTGTGCCTTTTCAAAAGAATGCAATGTTTACAAAACGTATCATATAGAGGTCAAATACCTCGCAATGAAATCGATGAATGACGTGTTCGTCCATATGAATTTGGAGCGATCGTCACACGAAGATTATCAACAATGGATTTTGAGTTGGACATCAGCAAAATGGAAGCAACTCTCATTACTAAAGCATTTAGATCATTCACAAGGGTTTAAATCTTTTTTGGCAAGCACCACTAATCGACCTTGCATAATGATTGTATAGTTTGCCTTGCAAAATGGTTATGTTATATATTAGACCATCCTTTAACTAACAAAATTTTTTTATGAAAGTAACCATCAAATTGATAGGTTACAGGATAAAGTCAAAATGATCATATTCTAATTATATGAATATGAATACGATTATAGATTAACGCTCAATTACAACTAATACTAGCTGAAGACCCGCGAATTCGCGGGATATTTTGAGTGATTAACCTGTGTTAACTTGTTAACTTAGAACTTGTGAATTCGCGAGGTTTTTGTAAGGGGCAAATTAAATATCAAATTCTCAATGATATGATTTTATATAGTATTTGTTAGTTTGTTTAAAAATCAAAATAAATCATAATTGGCTTCCCGTTTTAAATTGAAAGGTAATTACATAAATTTGCGTTGTAGTAAGCCTATTTAACTGTTGAAGATGTATTCGAATCAGTCAATGTAGTTGGCTGCAACCAGCTTCCATCTCAACATACCTGCATCATGACAAAAATACATATGAAAAAAAAATGAATTTTAATGGTCATAGAAAAGCCTTGAACGCATCATAAAAAGGTGAGAAAATATTAAGAAGTCTATACTATGAGAAATGGGAAAAACATTAAAATAGATAGTTATCTAAATCAGTCAACTTGGATAATGGGTAAATAAAGGCTTAGGTTGAGAGTTAATCCTTTTGTAGTTGAAGTACATATTTTCATACTTAAAGGTGTTCACATAAACATTAATCAACAAACTTTTACAAATTATTGATACAGCTCATCAGGTAGATCCCGATCATCTCCCATCGACTTCCGGAGTTCATAACCGTTTTTGTGAGAAAAAAACTTCTCGGTAGCACTTTTAAAAAGAATGAATGAGGCAGACCCGACCAGTCTCATTGACAACCCAACCAGGGAATTTGAATCTAAAATATGTTAGTTAAATATTATATACATTTGAAATTTAAAATAAATCGTATCTCGACAACAACTTAAAAGTAGTAAATATTATCACCTAAAAGACACCTTCGGCTCTTCTGGACAATGAGAATAGGTATATTCAAGGGCTAGGATGGCATCGATGTCCAAGGTCAATTCAACAATGGAGTTACCTGTTGAAAACAGTTTTTGCAAGTAACATACACCCAATCATCATTGGGAAGTGTCGTTTATGTACAGTAGAAATTGAATTCTTACCTTTACACAATTGATCTTGATGAGTTTTTGAAAAGGAATACATCAATTGTGCAAGCAACATACGCCCAATCATTGCCTTCTTTAAATAAGGGATACATCTAAAAAGATTCATAAACATTCGGGGGCAGTAAATGGATGATGAAGGTCCTGCAAAGGTACATACTTATATTTCACAAGTTTTTAACAAAATAATCTTAATTAAGCATGATACTACAAAACTCATATATGATGATGATGAAGACCAGCGAATTTAAACTATAAAGACTCTTTAGCTTGCCAACCTAAGAAAAAGATATGCACAAATATATGTATAAGAATAATATTGAATGGAGGAAATACTAAAACAAAAAATGTATGATTACAATGGTGGTTGTTGGCAGCTTAATACTTGACGGAGCTTTTTCACTAATCGTTGGTCCCTAAAAGCAACCGTGTGATCTTATATACGATACCACCCAAACGCGCCCCAACTTCAAGCCAACACACTTTAAGTAACAACTGCAAAGAACAATGATTAGAGCCAAAAAATTGATTAGTAGGTAAATTTTTGCACAATCACAAGGACATTCTGGACTATCTGTCAAAGATTTAAAATGTTATATATTCAACCCAGAATTACAACAGTTTTTATCTTTGTAATTGATGATATAGGACAAATGTAGCAAATTTAAACAATACATCATATAAAGAACCTCCTAAAAACATACCCTATAAATTACATTAGTTGAGTTTTCACCAATTCCCATTAAAAATATTGTGACGACCCGGGAAATTCTGACCAAATTTAAACTTAAACTTTATATGATTTCGATACGATAAGCAAAGTCTGTAATGTTGAGTCTCAAAATTTTTGAACTGTTAAGACTAATATATTAAAAGTAATTATAAGTTAGAATATAAGTTATTATATTATTATCATTACTTTAATTATTATTATTAAAATAAAAATTTATATTAATATTAATATCAGTATTGTGAATATTATTAGGTTAATATATACTCCATAATATTTAGGTATAAAATTTGATACATTTAAATTGCTATATTATTATCAGTATTACTAATATATTGTTATTATTATTAATATTATTATAATATTATAATTAGTAGTAAAATTATAATTAAATGTCATTAATATGGATATTACTTTTATCATGAGTATTACTTTGATTAGTAATATTATTATTATTATTATTTCTATTATTATTATTAGTATTTTATTTATTATTAATCATATTATCAATATTAATTATTAATTAGATGTGAAAATGATAAAAGTTATGGAATCTAGTTTACATATTTATCAAATCTAGTTTACGTATGCTATTTGAGTTTAGTACACGTTGAATTGCGTGTATTGTACATGTTGGTTGCATGTATGTTAAAACAGGGGTACTTATTATATAGACATTAAAGTTTAGTTACCAGGGTGCTCAATCTTGTAGAATAATTTGATAAACGTTTCTGGATGAAACAACTGAAATCTTGTGATCCAACTTTATATACAGATTATGCTATGAACTCACCAACCTTTGTGTTGACACTTGTTAGCATGTTCATTCTCAGGTTCCCTAGAAGTCTTCCGCTATTTGCTTATTTGTTATACAAGATATGTGCATGGAGTCATACGAGCTTTATTCGAGAAAACTTTGCATTCACAAATCATCACCATGTATCTTATTTTGACTGCATTGTCAACGGAAGTACTATTGTAAACTATTATTTACGGTGATTGTCTATATGTAGAAATCATCAGATGTCGAAAACCTTTGATTTTAATATTCATTTATGGTGTGCCTTTTCAAAAGAATGCAATGTTTACAAAACGTATCATATAGAGGTCAAATACCTCGCAATGAAATCGATGAATGACGTGTTCGTCCATATGGATTTGGAGCGATCGTCACACGAAGATTATCAACAATGGATTTTGAGTTGGACATCAGCAAAATGGAAGCAACTCTCATTACTAAAGCATTTAGATCATTCACAAGGGTTTAAATCTTTTTGGGCAAGCACCACTAATCGACCTTGCATAATGATTGTATAGTTTGCCTTGCAAAATGGTTATGTTATATATTAGACCATCCTTTAACTAACAAAATTTTTTTATGATAGTAACCATCAAATTGATAGGTTACAGGATAAAGTCAAAATGATCATATTCTAATTATATGAATATGAATACGATTATAGATTAACGCTCAATTACAACTAATACTAGCTGAAGACCCGCGAATTCGCGGGATATTTTGAGTGATTAACCTGCGTTAACTTGTTAACTTAGAACTTGTGAATTCGCGAGGTTTTTGTAAGGGGCAAATTAAATATCAAATTCTCAATGATATGATTTTATATAGTATTTGTTAGTTTGTTTAAAAATCAAAATAAATCATAATTGGCTTCCCGTTTTAAATTGAAAGGTAATTACATAAAGTTGCGTTGTAGTAAGCCTATTTAACTGTTGAAGATGTATTCGAATCAGTCAATGTAGTTGGCTGCAACCAGCTTCCATCTCAACATACCTGCATCATGACAAAAATACATATGAAAAAAAAATGAATTTTAATGGTCATAGAAAAGCCTTGAACGCATCATAAAAAGGTGAGAAAATATTAAGAAGTCTATACTATGAGAAACGGGAAAAACATTAAAATAGATAGTTATCCAAATCAGTCAACTTGGATAATGGGTAAATAAAGGCTTAGGTTGAGAGTTAATCCTTTTGTAGTTGAAGTACATATTTTCATACTTAAAGGTGTTCACATAAACATTAATCAACAAACTTTTACAAATTATTGATACAGCTCATCAGGTAGATCCCGATCATCTCCCATCGACTTCCGGAGTTCATAACCGTTTTTGTGAGAGAAAAACTTCTCGGTAGCACTTTTAAAAAGAATGAATGAGGCAGACCCGACCAGTCTCATTGACAACCCAACCAGGGAATTTGAATCTAAAATATGTTAGTTAAATATTATATACATTTGAAATTTAAAATAAATCGTATCTCGACAACAACTTAAAAGTGGTAAATATTATCACCTAAAAGACACCTTCGGCTCTTCTGGACAATGAGAATAGGTATATTCAAGGGCTAGGATTGCATCGATGTCCAAGGTCAATTCAACAATGGAGTTACCTATTGAAAACAGTTTTTGCAAGTAACATACGCCCAATCATCATTGGGAAGTGTCGTTTATGTACAGTATAAATTGAATTCTTACCTTTACACAATTGATCTTGATGAGTTTTTGAAAAGGAATACATCAATTGTGCAAGCAACATACGCCCAATCATTGCCTTCTTTAAATAAGGGATACATCTAAAAAGATTCATAAACATTCGGGGGCAGTAAATGGATGATGAAGGTCCTGCAAAGGTACATACTTATATTTCACAAGTTTTTAACAAAATAATCTTAATTAAGCATGATACTACAAAACTCATATATGATGATGATGAAGACCAGCGAATTTAAACTATAAAGACTCTTTAGCTTGCCAACCTAAGAAAAAGATATGCACAATTATATGTATAAGAATAATATTGAATGGAGGAAATACTAAAACAAAAAATGTATAATTACAATGGTGGTTGTTGGCAGCTTAATACTTGACGGAGCTTTTTCACTAATCGTTGGTCCCTAAAAGCAACCGTGTGATCTTATATACGATACCACCCAAACGCGCCCCAACTTCAAGCCAACACACTTTAAGTAACAACTGCAAAGAACAATGATTAGAGCCAAAAAATTGATTAGTAGGTAAATTTTTGCACAATCACAAGGACATTCTGGACTATCTGTCAAAGATTTAAAATGTTATATATTCAACCCAGAATTACAACAGTTTTTATCTTTGTAATTGATGATATAGGACAAATGTAGCAAATTTAAACAATACATCATATAAAGAACCTCCTAAAAACATACCCTATAAATTACATTAGTTGAGTTTTCACCAATTCCCATTAAAAATATTGTGACGACCCGGGAAATTCCGACCAAATTTAAACTTAAACTTTATATGATTTCGATACGATAAGCAAAGTCTGTAATGTTGAGTCTCAAAATTTTTGAACTGTTAAGACTAATATATTAAAAGTAATTATAAGTTAGAATATAAGTTATTATATTATTATCATTACTTTAATTATTATTATTAAAATAAAAATTTATATTAATATTAATATCAGTATTGTGAATATTATTAGGTTAATATATACTCCATAATATTTAGGTATAAAATTTGATACATTTAAATTGCTATATTATTATCAGTATTACTAATATATTGTTATTATTATTAATATTATTATAATATTATAATTAGTAGTAAAATTATAATTAAATGTCATTAATATGGATATTACTTTTATCATGAGTATTACTTTGATTAGTAATATTATTATTATTATTATTTCTATTATTATTATTAGTATTTTATTTATTATTAATCATATTATCAATATTAATTATTAATTAGATGTGAAAATGATAAAAGTTATGGAATCTAGTTTACATATTTATCAAATGGCTTTCTTGTCTGTAAGGAATGAATCGAATATTACATAAGACAATCGATTGAAACAAATTCCGTTTCCTATCAAATCACCCTTTTCAAATTCACCTTACTTTTGCTTACTATCTCCGTCTAATTCCAATAGGCCAGTATTCTATTTTGGGATGTCCCATTCTGATAGTCCACTTCCATAAATAGAAAGGAAAGATGATATTTCATTGGTGGATCTGGAGAGAGAAGATATTTCATTGGTGGAGAAATGAAGTTAGTGGGATTTCCTAAAACTGCGTGTTTTTTGTCTGTGGACTATTGGAATGAGATGGAGGTAGTATTTCATTCTGTTATACTAACCTATCTACCTAATCTATCTACTTTATATCTATTCTATATCTCTATATTTCTATAAACACATATGCATATTACATATATGAGAATCATCACTCCTGACAACCAACGGAGACCATCTTCAACCATCATCAACTTATTTCTCTGTTTCTTGTTTTAATCAACCAAACTCAACCCAACCTAAGAATCACACAGGCTACTTGACTTATGTTTCTATTTTTTTTCTTCAAACCACCTTTCATCATTTTTGGTGTTCGACCCATTTCAACCACGGACCACCATGTAACCACCTTGCACACTCTCCGTCAACCACTACTAGTCCACCATCAAATCACTATGAACACCACGACAACCGTCACAAACAACTGCTGCAAAAGCTCCATTTCTGTTTCAAATCGCCACCATACCATTATGAGGTAATTGCCACTGTTATGTTTACCATTTCTGTTTGAAGTAAAGCTCACACGCCTTCTTCTTCATCTACGACCATCACTACTCGAAACCCCATCCCATGTACACCATCAAAATTGAACTACCGTCAAAACACCACCAATAAATCCAACTCTTCTTTCTTCTTCAACTAGCTTGAACACAAATAAGAATAACCACCATAGACTCACCACTTCACCTCGCCACCTGCACTCTTGGATCAAACACCATTCTTTTATTTTGATCATCGCCAAAACCACCAAGAACCACCTCAGCTTACACCTACTATAACTGCAACTCCTCCTATCCTCCTATTTTATTTTCCTGTCAATCAAAACCCACAGAAGGAGGATGAGAATTGTGACCTTTTTTTTGTTCGTTAATTCATCTGCAACCAAAGGGATTATATAAATAATGATGATGATTACGCGTTTGATTTCTTTCTCCTTTCCCTTGTGGCCGACATTTACTCAATAAGGAATCCCACAACCCCTTTATTTGTTGTTACTTCTTTAATCTTCAAACCTCTTTAAATATTCGGCAACTTTAATATTTCTGGTTTCGTAAAAATATACAGCAATATATTTTTTGTTGTTTATTTCGTGACCCACATCCCACCGAAATTTATTCCCAACAAAGCTCACTTTATATTATTTGCTCTTTTCCTTTTTGCTACTTTTATTCCTTGTGATAAAGTTTTGATGGGATCCATTATGAAATCGAGTTCTTATATTTTATTAAAAAGTGACGAGCTGGTGACAAACAGATTGGATGATTGTGATAGTTGTTGTTTGAAGGTTATTAATTCACACAAATCTCTCTCCGTTTACTACTTGGGCCAAACTACCGAATCAGTTTTACAAAGTCCAACAACTTGCTGAATTTCTCGGTGGACTGTTCTAACCAATTATCTAATTGGGCCCTCAGAATTACACTAGCCCAATTATAGTCCGAATGCTTATATTTTTGTGAATGGATACGGGGTTTAGCGAATGATATTGCGGTTATGATTAATAAAATAATAGACGTGAAACTATAATAATAATTATGATTAAATGATGATAATACATGGTGACTGATGTCGTTGATGATTATAATTGATATATGATGATGATGGTGTTATATATATATCATGATGTATTAAGTGATACATGATGCATGATAAAGATAATAAGATGATGATGATGGTACGTATATGGAGATAACAGTGATGATACGTTATGATTATAATGATGGCGTTAAAGTTAATGATGATGATTCTGATGATGATAATAAGATGATGAAGATGGTATGACTATGATTTTGGTTTCATTGTGATGAATGTATGAAGAAAAAGGAAAAACAGTTATATAAGGGTTATATATATATATATATATATATATATATATATATATATATATATATATATATATATATATATATATATATATATATATATATATATATATATCGTATATGGTATTAAAACAGAAAAACAATGGTAGAGGAGTGGTTAAGGTGTTTTGTTGGTTAGCGGGAGGTCACGGGTTCGAACCCGGATTGAGACATTTATTTTTAGGATGAGCTTAAAGGTAGTTACTTATTATTATTATTATTATTATTATTATTATTATTATTATTATTATTATTATTATTATTATTATTATTATTAATATTTTTGTTATTATTACTACATTATGATTGTTAGTATTAGTAAAATCAATATTATTATTATTATTATTATTATTATTATTATTATTATTATCATTATCATTATTAAGATTATTATAATTAGTATAATTATGAACATGTTAATAATATAAACATATGTTATTAAGAAGTTAATAAAAGATGAAATGGTATAGAATATGGAAAAAGATCATAATTATATTAATACATGTAAAATTATGATTATGATTAAGAGGTAGAATTTTAGAAGTTATAATTACAAGTTTATGAATTTAACACGAAGACTATTATGACTAATAATATTATTATTAGAATTAGCATTATTATTAGCATTATTATTATTACTAGTATTATTATATTTAAAATTATCATTTTTATCAAAACTGTCATTCTTATGTTATTATTATTAGTAAGATTATCAAAAATTTTAATTATTATTATTACTATCATTATTATTATTAGTATTATTATTATTATTATATCTAATATTATTATTCTTAAGATGATTATTATTATTATTACTACGAAATAAAACAACATGTTATTCATTATCTTTATTATTATCATTCTATCAAATATATGAAGTATACATATATAAATATATAACAATTGAAATAATATATATTATTAATATCAATACATAACTTGTTCGATTTTGATTATATGTTTTAATATATATATAAATATAAATGATATAGGTTCGTGAATCCGAGGCCACTTGCATTGTTCAGTATCGTCGTATGAATATTTTTACTACAAAATATTGTAGAGTGAGTTTCATTACTCCCTTTTTAAATGCTTTTGCAATATATATTTTTGGGACTGAGAATACATGCGCTTTTATAAATGTTTTACGAAATAGACACAAGTAATCGAAACTACATTATATGGTTGAATGATCGAAGCCGAATATGCCCCTTTTTACTTGGTAGCCTAAGAATTAGTAAACCAAACTACTAATTGACGCGAATCCTAAAGATAGATCTATGGGCCCGACGAACCCCATCCAAAGTACCGGATGCTTTAGTACTTCGATGTTGTTTTATATCATGTCCGAAGGATTTCCCGGAATGATAGGTGATATTCTTATATGCATCTTGTTAATGTCGGTTACCAGGTGTTCAATCCATATGAATGATTATTTTGTCTCTATGCACGGGACGTATATTTATGAAAAATGAAAATCTTGTGGTCTATTAAAATGATGGAAATGATTATTTATGTTAAACTAATGAACTCACCAACCTTTTGGTTGACACTTTAAAGCATGTTTATTCTCAGGTACGAAAGAAATCTTCCGCTATGCATTTGTTCATATTAGAGATATTACTTGGAGTCATTCATGACATATTTCAAAAGACGTTGCATTCAAGTCATCGAGTTCATCAAGATTATTATTAAGTCGATTATAGTTGGATATATTATGAAATAGTATGCAAGCCGTCAACTTTCGATGTAATGAAAGATTGTCTTTTCAAAAACGAATGCAATGTTTGTAAAATGTATCATATAGAGGTCAAGTACCTCGCAATGAAATCAACTATTGTGAATCGTTTGTAATCGATATGGACTTCGTCCAGATGGATTAAGACGGGTCTTTACAAATATACCATATAGACTACCTTGTAAATGATAATGCAAAACTGAAGATGCCAACATCATGTTACAAAAGGTGACATCAGGCTTTGCACCCCTTAGATTTGCCATTTTCAGCTTTTTCACCAATATTACCTTATTGTTTCTCTTCTTAAAACTCCCTCGATATGTATATGAAAGTTCCTATACATATCAATGGCGATTTATATATAGGTGGTAATTCTAACCCATTTAGTAATAGTAAAGACAGGGTTTGCCAAGGGTATGCTCGAGGGGTTGTTTTTAGTGAATAACCAAAACACATACAAAATGACAACTAAATGGCTAAACGAAAACCACAATGTCCAAAACTACACCTAAAAAGGGGCTTATTAATGAACATCCCACTTCAGTATTACATAGCAAAAACTACAAATACCAAGTAAACTATACCAAAACCAAAACTCACTATGCTTTACACAAATAGGGTAAACCACATTGAAACCGAGACTGTGCAAGTGGTATGTTTGGTGCCACCATCTAAATTGTTAGTACTTGAACATCCTGAAAAACTATACCCAAATTCCATACCTCCAAGTACAAATCACTATACATAGTCTTCAAACTCAACCCATTGACTTTCGAAAGTCAATTTTCCAGTAAAATTTAACACATAAGAAACAATAGCTACTTTTGTTGAGAAAAAATAGACAAAATAGAAGTATCAGTACCATATTATGTAGCTCGAAAAACTCTGATCCAGTTAACCATAATCCATGACCATAAGCTTCACTAAAGTATTATGCAGACCTAAAATATCCTCAAAATAAATCTGAAGTAACCATGTCAAAACTAAAATAGTCTAAGCATCATTAAAACTAAAATAATCTAAGCATCATTAAAAGACATCCAATAATTATAAGCAAGTTTCATTTTCGTTTGTATAAGCAAGTTTTAAGTATAGCACACAAAGTTACAAAAATATCACTAAAAAATAAAGTCCACATATTTAAGCAACTTCCATAAAAAAGTGAACAAACTTTTGTCTTTTTGAGTAGGATATGGACACGTTGAAAAGCAATAAAATAAGCCAAATAAAAAAATAAAATATATATATATATTTGGTTATACCTTGAAAAAAATAAGTTCTGGAATATCATGGTCGTTTCAGCCTAACGAAAAATGTGAGATGTGGCATATAACGAAATTCATTTGTAATCAATTCAAGCAAAGCTCAATCAATTATGCATAATACACACTTTTAGACCGAAACTGCATTTGAAACTAATATTTCAAAGGTGATCTTTTTGACCCAAAAAAATCTTATTCGGACACGTAATTAAATTACCCTTTCTCGATCCTGTTAGTCAGTCGTCGGACCCTAGCAATCCAGTATACCCTCTATACCTTAAGTTACCATTAATCATTTTTAACTATTTATAACCAATAATAATTTAAGGTTGCAATTATACTGCCACATACCTTCAGGGCTTCGAAAGATCTTATAATGATACATTTGAGGTTGAACCCGAGCCAGCAAACCTGGCACCATTTACAATCTGACAGTAAAACATTGTTTCTTATCAGGATAAATAATGAATAGAACACAAACAAACTAATTTTAGTAATTGTACTTTGATGTTAATTACCGTCTACGTTTGTCACATAGCAGGAGCTAACGGGATGATGATTAGTTTTGGCGACGATTTTCATATATCTGTTGGGAACCCGGTAGCAAGATCATTCGAGAGCGTAACTTTGACTATGTTTTCGTTAGTTGTATTTATTGCATTGGTTATTGTTAGTAATTCAAAATGGTTTCGAATGCAAATTCACAAATATTATTGTTAATTGATACGGATACCGTATAGGAAGCCAGCAAGTCATGTTTACCTTTCAACTCTGACCTCAATTTGTGACATTTCCTTGTGTTAGTGCCTCCTCTTTGGGGTTGTATTTCGCCAACATGCCTGAGTGCCTCTATATAATCTGTGTTTTTTCTTTTAAAAAAGAAAGAATAAAGAATATATACAATTTGTATATACTATATATCAAGTATGCAATATCAGCAACTGATGCATAATAAATTTATTTGACATTTTCGATATACATGGACATAAGCAAAAATAGAATATGATAAATAAGTCAGAAAGAATTTACCAGTTCGTCTACTAACATAGAGCAGAGTCATGTTGGAGTTGTGTCAGGTGGGTTTTTAGCGAGGCACATTCGGTAAACCGTAGCTCGTATGGTCTTTTGTTTGTAAAAAAAATGGCTATGAATCATCAAAGACTTCATCAATTCTGGTGGATCCGGGTCTCAACAAACCCACACACGACCTTGTCCACAACAATCATGATAGCATAATTGATTACCCCGAGAACACGACTTAACCCTCTCTTCAAACCAAAAGTTAGCATCACAACTATTGCAACTATACCTACAGTCACCCAGATCTTCATAAAACGATGAAATACCTGAGCGACAAACAAAGAAAGGTAAGAAATATAATCAGAACTATAAGACAACACACTAACAAAGTAAGAAAAATAAGACACCTTCAGAGTTGAAAACTCCAAGAAAATTATCTACATGAAATTGATAAATACCATTGCCAGAAACAGTTGACTGTAAGTGGGATCCAATATTAGTTGCTACAATTTAAAAGAAGATAATCAAAATCAGCTTAGTACAAAATACAATCACAAAACTTAATAGCTACTAAATAACACAAATGTTGCATTAAAAAATACACTCACCATCTGAAACAGCTTGAGAATCAGATTTTGGTAACGATACATTAGAAATTTCAACACCCACTGAACCACTTTCAGAAGTCCCGTAATCACTAATAACGAAAGACGACTGAACAAATGATGAACTCGCCATACGATTACGATACCTCAACATATTTCGAACCACAATTTGTCTCGAAGACACAGAAGACGTATTCGCAACAAAAGCACCATGTTCAACATTCTCAGTCTAAGTACCAACATCAACCGATATTCTTTTTGACATTTTTTTGGAGGCATTATACTAAAGTTAACTTCGAAAACAATATCTACTTATGTCACAAACCACTAAAACACATTAACAACTACCTTAAAAAATGCTATTCAAAGTACAGCATATCACATTATGAACATAATAAGCGAAACTCAATAAGTTTCTTCTACAAAACACCACCTCAAAATAAAACCCAACGTTAAACTTTTACACATATTTACACATCTATACAGTTTTTAATCTAACAAATTTACACAGTTCAGGGTTTAATAACAATTTACTTGATACAGAATCTCATTATCTACTCACAAATCAGGTTATGTGAGGCAGATGAACGAACTTCTAATCAAAGAATGCGATAATTGATTGGGATGTTTGTTCATTTTACATTTATATAAACCGAATAGAACATATCAAATAACGAAATCAATTCTACCAATTGTGAATTTTTAAACACAAATAGGGCATATCAAATAACAAAATCAAACATCAGATTTGATAATTGAAATCAAGGATTGTTCAATTATAACAAACAATCGGACAGAAACAAAACATACAAACATGAAAAATCACAAAGTTGAAATCAACACCATAATTCATGAAATCAAAAAAATAAGAAGTTCAAAACTTTTACATAACGAAACCCTAGAAATCAAAATTGGTTCAAGAGTGGCAGGGGCGAAGATGGTATGGGGCAGGGGGCGGGCGCCCCTGTGGATTTTTTTTTTCAGTGTAAAAATTTTGGGTTTTTCGACTTTGCCTCCGGTGGATTTTTTTTTTTGCCCCCAAACCTACATATTTTGCCCCAAAACCTTCAAATTTTGCCCCAAATTCTCCAACTTTTGCCCCAAAATCTTCAAATTTTGCCCCAAAATCTCCAACTTTTGCCCAAAAATCTTCAAATTTTGTCCAAAAAAATTGCTACGGTTAAAAAAAAATTTTTTGCCCCCGGTGAAAAAAATCCTAGTTTCGCCTCTGAAGAGTGGTGATGTATAACCTTACGATCGTGACTTTGAAGATGATAAACATGTTAACCGGACTAAAACATGATTGGTGTTGACGGAATTTGATCAAATAAACAGCGTGATCATTTTCACTATCGAGTTGATGTTCCACATCGTAATGTAACCATAAACCAATGTTCACGATCTTCTAAATTGAATCTTTTAATGATCTTCCGATTGAAATCCGGCTGAATCTGCAACGCTGCTTAATTTTCGATACCATGTTGTTATGATTGAAAAATAACAACAAAATTAAATTGAATATGCATTTTTCGTGTATGTGAGAGGGTTCGATTGATGAGAGGATTTTGGGAGTTTGAAGAATTGTGTGTCGATCTGCAAATGAAGTGAGATGAAAAGAACCCTAAATTTTGTTTTCCTACCCGTGTAATTTTGGCCAATGAGGGATATTAAGGAGAATTTATCTCCTAATCTGATACTTTTCACGTGATTAGTAGAGAGATTTGAAATGAATGGGTTAGATGATAGAATTAATTTTGGATGGATGGCTAGGATGTGATTTGAAGTGGACTTATCACTCATTTAGTACTTTGTTATTAGTGTAAGAGAGATAGGTTAACAATTAGAATTAGAATGTAAGATTATGATTACTACACAATGAATACTTGAAATGAGCTATGATAACACAGATAGATTACATTCGCCACGAAAATGAAAACCATATTACAACCAGGGGCGAATGCAAAGCATAGGAAGTGGGGTCCTAGGACTCCATTAATGTATAATTTTTATTAATAAATTATACCTCAAATTGTATAGGACACCACTAAATTTATGATAGGACCCCATAAAATTTTAAAATTAATGGTTTTTTTTAGAAGAAAACGTATCTTTCTGGGATTTTTTTTTTTACAAAGTACTACTCAAATTGTTTAGGACCCCATAGCATTTTGATTCTAGAATCGCCACTGATTACAACCGTTGTCGGTGTCACACTCCTTACAAAATCAAGATTAACACTTTATAATCATATATACTAGCTTAAGACCCGCAAGATTTGCGGGTTTTGTCAATGAAAATTAAAAAATAAAATATATTATTTGTGAGTAGGTCAATAAAATCAACCAAAATTGTGTCTAATAAAAAAATGTAGGCAAAACATGAAGTCGAATAAATTTGTGGATATAATTTAAGTATTATAAAAAGACTGATTATGAATAAAGTTCAAACTGATGATAAAGAAAAGATAATTGTCAACTCTACATCGGATATTTAGTTGTAGTCTAATTTTTTGATAATAGACCATTATCCATTAGCTAATATTTCTCTGACGAATTTTTCATAGATTACTCAATGCTTTGAATCGTTTGAAATAATCATTTAGTTTCAACACTGAAGGAGCATATTTATTTTCTGTAAGTACACTTTGCACCTCATTTTAAAATCTTTTCATAGAGTTTATCACCCGAACATAAGAAACATAACAAAATATTATATTTTACTTTTTCCATGTAACCAATGATCATATAGATATAAAGTGTATTTTTTGATTTATCTGTTCCATAAAATCTATTAGAATGATAAATTTTCCTGTTAAAGTATACATATGGCTTGCAAAATTTGTTATAGCACAATCATCACATTTATCTATTATTTATTGTCCGCGAACCATCTTTAGTGTCAGATTGACGTCTCTAGTAACAAAATAAAATTTTCAAAAATGTGAATGAGGCGTTATAACAGTTACATTTGAATTTCAATGAACATAATAAATTAATATAAAAGTATTTTATTCAAATTGTTAATAGAAAAAAGACTTTAAAAGATGTTTACGACAATGTTAAAATTGTCAAGATCTTGGAAGAGCATGTTGTTTACGACAATGTTGAAATTGTCAATATTGGAAGAGCCTAATAAAAGACTACTTAATGCGATTAATCTAATGAAGCATCCATTAATTGTTAACAACGTCAATGTTGTTTGTCTTATCTCGAGTTATGTTTGATTGCATGTGGGTCAAACAGGTCAAATATATACAATCTCTTTCATTTAATACCGAAATATTATATTTTATATATTTTACAATGCATCATATTTAATATTTAATATTTATACCAAAATATTACAAATGTACGATTGACCCATGCCAAAACTTATTAACTACAATTTTACGCCATTAAACAATACTTTTATCATAAAACATCTAAAAATGAGATTGAAACACAACCCAAATAAACCAGTTTGTAAGTAAATATGTTAAATAATAAGCTCTAGGAAATAAATAATAGAATGACCAAAATTGAATAAAAACACAACAAAGTTCCAAAGGCTTAGTCTGTCTCCATCACCTAAACAAACCAAGAAATTCATTACAGCAGAAAGAAAATGTTATTTCAAATAATAATTTCAAGTTCGGTTTTTCTACGCTTAGTCTGTTAAATCATAGATAGACTGTGTTACTAAACACAGTTTTAATAAGCTAATAACAAACCTTAATTATGCACCCAACATCCTAAAGTAGTAAAAAGACACACTTTCTGAAGAACCTGTTAGTGTTTTGCTACGGCCATTTATAAATATTTAGGAATATAATAATTGCAAATAAAACCGTGCTTAGGAACTTACACAGTGACTTGAAAATTCATTTTTTACCACCTACAGTCATACCAAAAACAAAACATTAATATGGCAACATGCCGTATTTCCACCTCATATTTATGTTTAGGGAACAATAGAAGTCTAAGAAAATACTATAACATGTAAGAGTAATAAAACCATGCTAGCTGCTAGTGGCTAGTGGTTAGTGGTGCCAATAATTGGTATATATTAACTATATACCTTCTTCAAATGATTGAGATCGTCCACAACATACGCTACCGTCCCATCAAACTTTTCAACGGATGTCTTACCCATGCCAGCTCTTAGTGGTATCATGTAATCCGGTGTAGGCTGCTTATTCTTGAAGTTTTGATTGGCCAGCTTATGCAACAACGGTGTTGACCGCAGATGATCATATTCAACCTACACTGGGCTAAACACCGAAACTAAAGTATAAAAAATTATTTTAAACTATATGTATTATCACATTTATTTATTTTATCAATCAAAATTATACTAAAAGTTTGGTTGTCATGTATATTTGAATGTTTGCTTAACCAGCTTATACAACAATGATTTTAATAATATGATCATATTCAGCCTAATGAGAGCCAAACACCAAAACTAAACTATCTAAAACCTACTTGAACTATTGGTTCAAACTAAGGTTTATTTATCACACTTGGTATTCACAAGGAGTTAAGAGGTAACTTTGGGTGTCAAATTGCCTCGTAATCAAGCTTTGTATTAAATGATTTGGAAACTGTACACTCATGAATGTTGGTTGGTTTACCTAACTTCGATGGCTTGTAGATTTTGTTGTTGCGAATGGTTCCTGAGAGCACATAAAGAATATTTGATTCTACATAGTTTTACCTCACATGAAGTTTTACCTCACATGACTTGTGTAAAAAACTTAAATTGTGTTTTCAATCATAGCATGTACACGATAAATTTCCAATTAGAGTTCAGACATATACTCAAACTTACAATAATTAATTGGTCAGAATCAATGAATTAGTTCTTACTTGAGAAATGAAGTGATCATTCACACCATCAGCATTGAAGCCACTAGGGTGTGCAAACTGCCTTCTATTATTCTAATATTGCAACTGTAATAGAGTAATAGATTTACATAAATCACGAACAGGTTGAAATGCCCCTATAAAATTGCCTAGAGATTGAATATGACTATTATAATCATGAATAGGTCAAACCAAATTATATTTCTATTGAAAAGGAAGAAAGAAAGAAGAAAAACTTAATAATTTTGCAGTGTTTCCTATCAAGTCAACTCGACT
The DNA here is from genome assembly GCF_046630445.1 of Rutidosis leptorrhynchoides. Taxonomy (NCBI): domain Eukaryota; kingdom Viridiplantae; phylum Streptophyta; class Magnoliopsida; order Asterales; family Asteraceae; genus Rutidosis; species Rutidosis leptorrhynchoides. Next base: position 165,067,505 of record NC_092336.1, read on the forward strand.
CATTTCAACCATAACCCAAAAAAATGCCCATTTGAATCAAACTCTTTATACCGCTTACTCAACCTACCTAATTTGATACCTCTATGATATTCCACAAGGGTCAAACTACAATATGTGATGCATTTTCATACCTGCGAAAGAAGTTCAGAAGCCACAACACTAACCCTATACTGAGCAAATTCTACATGGTGCTTCTTTTAGGAAAAAAAAAGTTTGTAGTGTATTTCATTGGGCCCACAGGGTTCAACCATAGGATACTCCACAAAGTCTAGACGAAGAAGAACGCATCCAAAATTAGTTGAAAAATAGAAATCAGAATGTTAGAAATAACCATTTCAATTTTCTTCAAAGGATGATAAACCTAATGATAAAACTATACCTAAAAAACATTTCAATTTTCTTCAAAGGATGATAAATCTAATAATAAAATTATACCTCTCATGTCGATTGTGGAAAAAATGAAATTGTGTGAACCCTAATTGCATCTTAGCTGTCATCGGCGAGATTGTGCGAACCCTAATTGTATCGGACTGAATGCTTTGAAGATATAAAATTAGGGTTAATACGTGTATTAATCACCGTTCTTCATCACCTGATTATTGTTTCTAAAATTATTGTTATGCATCTTTAACAACGAACAAACCGCAATTTTAATTGGAGATGGAACGCGATTTCGTGGTTCCTCTTTATGATTTGGTAATGGATGATTAGTAAGAGGTCCGATGCAGGTGTGTTTCATAGTTTGAATGGTATTGTATGAATGTCGCAAGGGTGAGAAAGGTAGGGTTTCATAGTTTGAATGTCGTAAGCGGAAGGTATTGTCTGACCCTTGATTTCTGGACTTTCTTCCGTGTGATTAAGGGTAAAAACGGAAGTTTAGAAGCTAATTTTGACTTATTGCTCAATAATTATAATGGATGGTTAGATGAGGGGGGTAAGGAAGGTCTTTTTATTTATCCAATGGTTGAAATCAAAAGAAAAAATTAATAATATCTCAATTAAGCTTTTTTTTTTAATTTTAATGTATAATGTAGATGTAGATGTAGAATGTAGATAGATGTAGATAATCAATAATCAAGTAATCAAATCAATTGAGAATGGCTTGGGATTAGGTTCGGATATGATGTGTCAGCCTCGGATTGGTTAGATTAAGTTGGGGAATTACTTTTGACTCCTACCAAAATATTAACCTCACGCTCTTTTGTTTTCTACACCACTTAATTTTCCTCTTCTACAGTTATTCTTCAAAAAATAAATAATAATAAATAAATAAATAAAAATTGTAACCAAATAGGATTCATCATGAACTTACATGGATTGATTTGAATAAATCCGGTGTATCGATTTGTGAATGATTAAACAAAAAAACAATACCAGTAGATTTGAAATGTAATTAATAAAAGACTTAATTACGTCAAAGTTCTGCATTTTTTTCATCCTGGGCCCTAAAGTATTTTTCTTTAAACCTAACCCTTAAAGTTATGATTTCGTTTCATTTTGGTCCCCAGGGTTAACTTCCATTAACTCAATACCATTATTACTGGATCATACGTGGGCAATTTGGGCAATGTAGTTTTATAATAATAAACCTAGAGATGCCGCCTAATTAAAACCCAAACTCACGTATAAAGTTCCAGACTTTTCATCTTCGACCCACATTCACGTAAACAAACCTTATCAAACAAACCCTAGTATCTTCAATCCAATGAATCAACCCATGGATGTTCCAACGTACACAATACGAGCTGAATATGCAAGCGTGGATACAAAATATTTGGATATTGTATATTGTAAGTTTTCTTTTATAATTTAATTGCTACTGTTTCATTCCCAATGGTTTAGTATGCATGCATGTACCTGTTTAAATGCTATTGTTTCATTCAGTAGCCGAGTTGTATTTGGGTTGAGCCACCCTCAACCATCCATCTGCTATATACTCCGTATTACATACATGGCCCAACTTGTATATTAAGTTTCAATGCCTCTCCAAATCTTAATATGACATAGATATCGGATATATTTTTATATATAGCATGTCAATATTGTATACAATAGATTTAGATATATTTAGCATGCATATTTCTCCCATATTACCAGTGATGTTATTTTAAGGTTTTTTTGGTGTTACTATGCAATTTTTATTGGTCTTACTATGCAATTTTTACCTGTTGCAAATGCCTTCAGTTTAACAACAATGATGTTATATTCATATACTGCCTACTAGTATGAATTTATACTGAAGACCCACTTGTATGCCCCACTAGTACATTTATAGCTGTGCACATTTGTGTGACGCATACTAATATATATTGCAAAACTTTAGTGTACGTTTTTGTTAATAGATTCATATACTGCACACTTGTGTATATACTGCCCAAATTGTATGACCCACTAGTATATATAATGCGCAAATTGTATGACCCACTTGTATGTCCTGTACAATTTTACAGTTTAAGACCAGTTCAAAATAAAGACATAATTACCCTTGGTTATTAATCACGTGACAAGGCCCCAATGGATTGGAGTTAACAGATGTTAGCACTGGGGACCAAAATGAAACGAAATCATAACTTTAAGGCCTAGGATGAAAAAAAAGGAAAACTTTAAGGACCGATGACGTTTTTAAGTCTTAATAAAAAAAAATTAAGTACGATTCAATGAAATGATATCATACTTATCCAAAAAATGATTCCTATTAAAAGTAGAAAAAGGGGGATGATTCTCACACACACTTTTTTGATCTTCACACATCAATTTTAACCTTTTACTCTTTTAATAATACTCAATTGGTGTGTGAGGATCAAAAAAGTGTGTGTGAGAATCATCCCTCGTAGAAAAAACATAAATTTACTTTCTTTAATAGCAATCAAACACCATGTATAAAGTTATAACCAAGATTTTATCTTCACGATTAACTAAAGTGATAGATAAAATCATTTGTAAGGAATAAACCACTTTCATTCTGGGGGAGGAAAATTTTAGATGGCTCATTAATATTAATTGAAATAATCGGATAGTATAAAAAATACAATAAGGTGGTGTTTGTTTTCCTGTCTGCAGACCTTATTATGTCTTATGTCTGCGCGCCCGCAGACGTTTTTACTGCAGACAGTTTATTTTTCTGAAGACATAAGATAAAATTATGTCTTATTATGTCTGCAGCCTCGCAGACTTAGAAATGTGCTTCTAAGTGCTGCAGACAGAATTAAGTTATGTTGCAGACCTAAAAACAAACAGTCTTCATTATTCAGCATACAGACCTTCAGACCATATCTTCTTTACAGACATGGTCCGCAGATCTTCAGACAAAAACATCTTAAAAAACAAACAGCACCTAAGAAGTTGTTGATTGTTAAAGTGGATTTTGAAAACACATATGATATGGTAAGTTGGGACTTTTTGGATTACATGTTTGATCTTCTTGGTTTTGGAGTCCAACCAGAGAATACGCGGAGAAGAGAGGGTTTCGACAATGCGATCCTTTAAGCATTTTTTAATTATCTCACTGTTATGGAAGGGCTTCACTTATGCATCAAAGAAAAGATAATGGCAGACAACTTGAGGTGTGCTACGATTGGTAACTTGCCGGTGTCCATATCTCACCTTTTTTACGCGGAAGATGCCATCTTTATATCTAATTGGTGTAGGGATGACTTGGATTGCTTTCGGGTGTTGAATTACTTTTATAATTGTTAAGTTCCCGTAATCCGTTATTAATGACCTTGAAGCCATCCGTGCTAATTTCTTTTGGGGTACTTCTAATGGTGTCAATAAAATGCATTGGGTTAGATGGAATCAAGTGCTTAGTTCTTTTGATTATGGACGTCTTCAAGTGGGAAGTTTACCTGCGTTTAATCGATTGCTTTTTATAAAGCGGATTTGGAGATTTTTTAATGAGTCGTCTAGGATGTGGTCTTCGGTGGTTAAAGCTATTCACGGCTCAAAAGCAGGGATCGATGGTACATCTTTAAGTGGTATGAGTACATTGTGTCATATTGTGAAATTATATTGGAAGCTTAAGCAAGATGAGCTACTGCCTGCAAATGCCATGCGCGTGAGAGCAGGAAACGAGTTGAATACTAAACTTTGGTCAGATAATTGGCTCGGGTACAACTGTTTGAATTGTAAATATAGTAGGCTATATCATATAGAAGTTCATAAAGATGTTATCATATTCGATCGGGTATATCCGGATGGTTGGAAATGGGTGTGGAGTCGTGCAAACATAGGACCACGTAATTCGACTATAAAGTACTAGATGGATGCGATTAGTCCCACACAAAGTTAACATCCTTATCTAGAGAGTCGCGTTAGATAGACTTCCAACTACGTTATATTTTTCCAAGCGAGGAATGGAGATCGAAAATATTGATTGTGCTCTTTGTAGTGCAGAATAGAATCTACGGATCACATATTTTTGGGTTGCGACATGGCTAGAGAGGTGTGGCATAGACTTATGGTGTGGATGGATGTCCATTGGGTGGATGTTCCTTACTGGTGTGAATTGGTCACCTCGTTTGATTCTTGGCAATCATCGACCGAGATCAAGAACAGGTTATACGTGATCGTTGCAACGCCAAATTGGCACATTTGAAGGTATAGAAACGGTATCAATTTTTGCTTCGACTTTCATGAAGAAGGAGTCGCTCTTCGATTCAATCCAGAATTTATCTTTTAATTAGTTTTCAAATAGAAGTCAATGTAATTTAAATTGAAACGAGTGGCTTGTAAGGTCGTAGTAAATTGTAAGTTGTAATTTTTTTTTTTTTTTTTTTTTGCTCTTCCTAGCTGCTAGGGTGGTTGGTTTTAATAAAATTTCTGTTGTTCGAAAAAAAAAATAACTAGAATGACTTTCAAACCAAAACAAAAAAAACTCTATTTCAATGTAATTTGCATACAAATTAAAAGCTATAATGACTATATAGAAAATTGCAAGACCCTGAATTTTATGCATCATAAAGTGTTCTTGAAAGTGTCTGTAAATGTGTGCATCATAAAGCGCCACTAAAAGTCTACCTTAGGCCGCGCCGCGGCTATGTACTAGAGCTGATGGTTATTCCTTTGCAAACTTCTGTCACCAATTTACACTTAAGGCCGCGCCGCGGGCTTGGGAGCCGCGACGCGTCTCAACACGTGGTCTGGAGCTGTCAAACGACTTTAAAGGGGTTAAATGAGGGGCAAAGTGGAAATTTCTCTTATAGACGGTTTTGAGACCACAAATCTAGCCAAACCTCATCCACATCCTCATTTCATCTTGTCCTCTTCATATCAAACTCTCTCATCTTTCTAGAGAGGAAACCCATTTATAGAGAGAAAGCTTTGATTGGAGAAGAAGAAGCTTGAATCAGGTGAAGGTGCAAGAGTTAAAGTTGTTCCTTTCATCCCTAGCTACGTTTTAGTTGTAGTGGTAAGTCACAAATCCAAATTTCATTGTTTAAGATTCTTGTTTGAGTTTCGGGTTTGTGCTAGTTAGGGTTATAAACCCCACTTATTGTTAAATTTGGGGGTTTTGAGTATGGTTAGTGTGTGTAGACTTAATTATGGTGGGTTTAAGGTGACCAATTTGGAAGCATTTGTCATGGTTTGGGTGTTAAATCACTAGATTGTAAGTTTGTTAGCGAAGTTGGTGTTCTTAAGAACATGTTTGCTAGTCAAATTTGGGTGTTGACTTTGATTTGGTGTCAAAATAAGTTTTGAGTCAAGTTTTGGTGAATCAAGTGTGTAAATACTTGATTTAGGTATTAATTAGTGTTTTGAAAATATAATCACTAGCCGTTAGTGATTATGAGCGTTTTTGGGACTTATGTCAAAATGGGTAAGTTGATCGGGTCGAATTTGGTAATGACACAAGTTTTGATCAAATGGATGTTTAAACAATTATGTTAAGTGTTAAATGGCGTTTGTGGAAGTAATCGCTCATGAGAAGTGATTTTGAGTCAAAGTGATGTTTTAACATAAGTCAAAGGTGGTCAAAAGCAATATGGGTCAATATTGCACGTGTTGTGGGTTTTTATGTAAATGGCGGTTTGAAATGATCACTATCCAAGTAGTAATCTAATGTCGGAACCTAGGTTGGTCTAGTTGGTGTAAAGTATAATTTGGGCTAAATTATACTTTCTAGAATGAGTTTAAATTACCACCCGAAGTGGTAATTGGATTGTGTCCATTATGTGTTAAATGGGAGGGTTTTGGCGAGCAAGGTGTGATCCATTGGCTAAGGGATGTTTGTGTCGCGTTCTCTGATATCGGCTATAAAGTCATGTTTTCACCCCGGCATTAAGGCCCAAAAACAATAAAGTTCCAAGTTTTATTGCCAAAATACCCGCTTCGTCAGTTAAAATTGAAGATCAAGTGATTACGAAAATGGTGCAAAAAGAATCAAGAGAATTTGAGCTAAAACGAAGATTCTAGAGCGAAAACGGTGAAAGACAAGAAACCAAGCTACGATCAAGGAAATCAAGTTACGATCCAGCAAAATCAGCAAGCCAAACGGCCTGCCAAACGGCTTGCCATAATGAAAAATGGCTTGCCACATGGCCCAAGCAAACGGGCATCAGAAACAGGGGCCCTGCAAACGGCTTGCCAAACGGCCTGCCAGCCGTTTGCAGGAAAATATCACTTCTATTTAAAGGGTCTTTGTCATCCATTTTTACACAACACTTCTTTCTCTCTATTTCTACAATATTAGTCATACTTTCAAGGTCTTCGACTCCGTAGGGGAAACCTAGTACCCGGAGAAGAACGCCGAAGATTGTATTAGGAGCGGTCTGGAGTTTGAAGTTGTCACTTTTGTATTCGAAACTCGTTTAATCTAATGGTACTTCTATTCTTTGTCTTTATATAATGTTTTCCATTATTGTGCTTTGTGATATTGTTGCCATGATTAGCGAGTAGTTATCTTTAGTGTATGTTATGATGCAATCAGTTATAATGCCGAAATAATATTAAGGTTTATGTATGTTGTCAAGATGCTTTCCGATTATGCTTTAAACTCAATCGCTTTTCCAACTAATAGAACGTAGTTATCGGCTCTGTTATTGGGAAGTCGCGAACCCCGATTCAGAGTACACTATCTGTGTCACCCCTTGGTAAGAGAAGTCTATCGGATACAACGTAAGTTTGACTGAGGCACACCGGTTGTAGTAAGTCCACCAAGCCTTGGACTCTGACTAAGGACTCTTTCATAGTGAAACATCTAACTAGACACCTAGTACATTGTCGGTCTTAGACCATGCTAGTGTAGTCACCAAGCGTATAAACTTTGTACGTGCACGCTGAAGGACAACGGTTGTTGTAAGCTGTACCTCTGCTAAGTAAGGCCTTGGAACCCGGTCAGTGCTGATTAGTACACTTCGCCATAACGCGGTCTCAAGCATTGCACCCCATTTGGGGATTCTTGGTTAATTAAGGAACTGTTTGTTTAAACACATAAAGGATTAGACTGTTAGGATAATCGAACGTGTTCATGGAAGTCAAACCCGAATTGGATATGGTGTTCTTTATGGTTGAACTCTTTTAAGGGCCTAACTACCTTTTAAACCCAGTTATTAACGAAAGCATCGAAGCACATCACGTCTCTCGGATATGGCAAACCCCGTATTCTATTACGCTTAAGAAAGTTTAGACCTTTGTGGAATGTTAATACGTCACCCAACCGATTCGCTCAATTGGATGAGCCGTCTGAACGTGTATGCCTGTAGTCAGACTGCACGGGCGTCAGGGGTAAGGGACGTTGCTGTCTATTCAGAATCTTCAAGCCTATCGCATTACCCAGTGACATGTCTTATGACAGGGGCGTTTAGGACCAGTGTAATGAATACAAGGTCACTACATGTTCATGAGCCAACATTCCATAATCTCGGCAAAGCAACTGATGAAATCATTGCATGCGCTTGTTTTAACCTTATCTGAATTACAAATTTTATCGCATTTACTTTACTTTATCTTATAAAACCCAAAATTAGATAACAAACCACTACTCATTCACATGAGGATTATCTTAAGCTTTACTTATAGGTTCGATTCTACTAATATCTTAAAAATACGACCCTAGGTCATACTTTCCTTACTCATAATAAGGAGTAGTATGATTTAGGCCCAGCTAAATATAAATTTAGAACTATTGTTCGCTACCCTGATCGGCTGATTCTGACGCCGTGCGACCTGACGACACCGCATAAATAAAACCGTTCATTTCGGCCATATCATTCTCTTTTAGAGAATGGCTATTTATGTGTATATTGTATCTATGTATGATATAGGTGGTTACTTGCTCTGATTTGAGGACGGAGATCATGATACACATGACTTGTACGGGCATTCCAAGGTGGGTGGAATAATTATACATGTATGTATATGGTGTATTTATTTGTGTGTTATTGTAACATCCGCAACCGAGCCTAGCTGTAAGATTACTAGTTTGCCCTTAAGTTTATGTTGTGTTATTATATGCCTTTATTTTAATTTAACAATTATGATTATTTGATGATGTGGTTAGGACCAGTTTGTGACAAGGGTCACAGAACAGTTTTGTTTATTTAATTTGGACTTCGTTTGGGTTGCCAAATGACGTACGAAAGATATCAGATAACTACTAAATACCCGTGTGTTACACAGTGTGGGATTTTAACCCACTTTAGATGTCTAGTGCTGCCCATTTTCTCCATTCTTCCAGATTATTCACTAAACACCTCGTTCTTCATCTCTTTCACCTAATCAAAACCCTAATCTTAAATCCTTATTGTTCTTGAGCTCAAATCTTTTACATTATCTTGTTCCTTTTGATTTATTGATTCTATCAAGGTAAGAATCATAGTATTTCATGCTTTAATCTTTGAGAAATTTGGATTTTTGTGAAAGTTTTACAAAATGTGTAATTTGGGTCAAAATGGTTGAATTTGATGTTGTTTAAGTCAAAACCTTGTGGGTTTATGTTTCTACATGTTTAGTGTCTTTGATTTGGTCAGTTTTGAGGTTGTAATCGAGCTGTAGAGCAAGAATTGTTTGATTTTGGGTGAAATCGTAGCTGTGTTCGTCTTCTTCATCAGATGAACACACTCGGCCTAGTGTATCTTGACACTCGACTGACTGTCTAGACGATCGACCGATCGAGTGACACATTCAACCGAGTGTGTCTGAGTTCTGAACAGGTGATTTAACTTAGTCAGTCGACCGAGTAAGGGGACACACACGACCGTGTGTGGACACAGTCGACCGACTGTGTTAGTTAGTCGACCGAGTGTGTTTGAAGGCAGAATATTTTACTAAGTGTTGATGCCTAGCTGTTATGCTGCTCGCGTGTCTTTTGATAATCAAGATGTAAATTCTAAAAATGCATAAGTGTTAGGTGGACTTTTAGTGGCGCTTTTGATACTAAATTGTTGTACTGCGTTGTTTTGTGTTAACAGACAGAAACTAACTTGATTTGCCTTATATTCAGGTAATAAGGATAACGAAGTCGCTCAGTAATAATTATCTGAGCTAGTTGCTGGTATTCGGTGAGTGGGACTAACTGGAGTATATAGTATAGAGTAGCATGTTATATTATGATTTCCTTTCTTGTTAGATATACTTGATACTACGGTCAGTTAATATGTTGTGATGACTGCATGTTAGTTGATGCTTGTCTGCTGGAGTCCAGTGCATCCCTATTGTGTGGTAGCCTCGGTAGGAGAGATCAACCTGCAGGTTGGGTTCCTCATGTGGTAGCCTAGTCAATCGTGGTGATATATGTGTGAATGATGCGTCTGTCGCGTGTGGATTATATATGTACAACACGGTGGTGGAGGAACTTCTGGTAAGCCCAGTCCGATTAACTAGTGGTTAATGGTTTGGCCGAGCCGCCAGAGTCTCTGTAGACGGCACTTGGGTGATGTTTGTGTGTTAGACTATGTGACATGATTAGTATGATGGTTCATGTGTACTATTGCCTGTAGTTAGTTGTACTCACTTAGCTTTGTGCTAATTCCCCTCCATCTCCTCCCTGCAGGTCGTTAGTTTTGTAGATTTTGCATTTGGGAGAAGACGGTCATAATGATGTTATGTTTAACAGGATTTAACTCTGATGTGGTCTTACTTTGTTAAATGGTGATCTTTTGTAAACATAATGTAATTACATCTTTTCCGGTTAAATATGTATCTTGTTGAAATGACACGTGACACTAGTTGTACTGAATCATCAATAGTTAAAGTGTATTTTGTAATGAATTAATAAATGCTTCTGCCACGTATAAAAAAATTAGCGGTGTCACAGTTATGGTATAAACCACGGAGCTGGTAGTGCCATCGCATTTGCGAGGTGCTATGATGTGAACCACGGAGCCGGTAGCATCATGGTAGTTTGTTGTAGTGTGAATCAATGAGCCAGTAGCACTATGGCACGAGTTGTTAAGGTGTGAACCACAGAAACGGTAGCACCTTATCGTGAGTATGACTCAAGTTATGATGTAAACCACGGAGCCGGTAGCATCATGACAAATGCGTATGGTGTGAATCACGGAGCAGGTAGCACCATGACGAGAGTATGGTTAACCATATAGTGTGTGTGTGTGTGTGGATTACTTGAGCATTATTTATATTATATGCTATGGATTATGCTAGCTTGTGACGTATTGAGGACTTTAACTTGTGCATTGAGATTGTGCACTATTTAAATTGCTAGCATGTATGCGGTATGTGAGTAAGTGTTTGCAAATAAGTATATTATATATGTATATGTATAATTATTGCATTCACTAAGCTTTATGCTTACCCCTCTTGTTATTTACCTTTTTATTGGTATCGGTGATGCGGAGTTAGCTAGTTGCTAGACTAGGGTTGATAGACGTTGCTTAAGCTTGGAGGATTAGCTTTTGGATATTCGGACGCGGATTGGGGATTTGGTAGTCCCCAGAATTATGCTCTTGGTATCGGGTTGGGTCATTGAGTCTTAACCTGGTTTGTAGTGTAAATGGGTCGTAATTACCCACTTGTTGTGTAACGGGTCAAAAGGCGTCTAATTGTACGGTTTGGACTTAGTCACATGTTAAACACGTATTTTGTATAATGGGTCATTCGTGTACTAAGGGTTGCGATAAAACGTTTAATGTGTTAAAACGGCCTGGCGTATTTAAGTAAAACTTGTATTGTTTAAAGTTGAGATTTTAATTTAACTTTAAGTCATCATCAGGTCAGGTTATAAGCTGCGCTGCGGCAAGTATGGTCGCGCCTCGCGTCCTAGTGTATATTGGAAATAGAAGTTTGACTCTTGCCGACCATCTGTTTCAGTTGTGGGCCGCGCCGCGCCATGTCTGGCCGCGCCGCGCCTTATACCTGAAACAGTGGTCATGCCTTTTAAAAAAATGTGTCGATTATGGTTAAATGGTTTTAGGGTCGTTACAAGTCGTATCAGAACATAGTCTAAGGGAATTAGGTGACCTTGGAATAGGTGCCTAGTCTTAGACTTATTGACGGTTGTGCATTTTTTGCGGGACTTGTAGGAATACGGGTCGGATCTAGATTTGTTAGTGCCTTAGAGTAGGTGAGTAACTAGGACTTTTGTTTGTCCCAAGTGTGATTATGTGGGGCCTTATTTCGTGTGTAAATTACTACCTTAGATAGATAGTCGCCTAAAGTAGTAGGTTGACTAAGAGGTTGCTTTGACGATAAATCCTTAAGTAGTGGGATGACCTTGCGGTTGTGATATGTGCATTTATTATTATATTGTATATAGGTGTATATACAGGTATCTATTGGTGCGGTGTCCTAGAGACGAATCTATTAGAGAGATTCGGATGTTTGGCGGTTTTGAGTGATCAAGTTCACCATAAGGACTTTGGTCATTCGGGTACTAGGAGTTATAACGTGTTATTGTGTGTGAATGTTGCGCTAGTCCGGGTAAAGTACTTTGAATGACCATGTGAAAATGATAAGGTACATAATTGTAATAGTAAATGATCACCATTATTACGAAAATGTATCTTGACACTAAGCATGACATGACGAGTACCGAACGAGGAAATGTGGCATGGTTGGGGTAGATTAAGGATGAATTAGGAATCTTTAATTGGTTCCTAGGATATAGTTGTATCGGGTGATGTGCTTGTTGTCACATCAAGTTCATTTTGAGTCGGGAAGTGTTACGGTGGATTTGGTTAGTTAACGTGAGTGAGCAAACTCACGAGTTCGGCCCGTACTTAGTCACCAAAAGTAGTGGGTGCACTATTGAGATTGTCATTGGTTGAAGTTACCCATCGTAACTAGGATGACCGATTAGTGAGTGTGTGTGCGACGAAGAAGCGAGTTCCGTAATAGGATGTAGCAAGTCTAATGATTGTAGAATTGGGTTACACTCGGTAGAGTGTATGGTTAGAGAATCGTGTAAGGATTCTAGTTGTGAGTCGCCAATTCGTTTCGTTAAACTCATAGGAGTGGGACCCGTATGACAATGTGTTGAGTCCCCAAAATAATTAAGGATTTAATTATGACAAAACTGTAATTTATTTGCACTAAAATGTTATGTGCAGCCAGCACAAGTTTGTTTATGTATAGACAGCAAATATTGCCGTGTCTAGTGTATAGTATGCTGCCTAGTCTACCAGCACAAGGTAGAGTGTATTCTTCGAATCAGTACAGGATGAGTACCCTGCAATTCAAGAATATCAAGTGACTCAGCATAAGAAGAACCAGTAAACCTGGTAAGCAGCATACAACACAAGACAGCCATGCTCCATTACAAGCATGGTGGTTTCCTGAGTGGTCTACATCAATTGTACTATTCAACAGAAGTCAAAGACAAAGTTGAACATGAAAGGACACGCGTCGGCGGCTGACTAGTGACCTTACAAGACCACATGGGAATGCAGAAGTTTAACACATGTGCAGACATGTGTTATACTTTGTCAATGCCTAGGGAACACAACATTCTATTTGTTTAAACGAATAGTGGTGCCAAACTAAATTGGGGTGTTCCTGCAAATAGCTACCAAAGAGGAGAGCACGCTCTCTGATGCAGTTGTCCCCACAAGTACAGACATTCTATGTACCAGTGGATAATAGAACCATTACACGGTTAATAGGACTATTATAAATTGTTGTATCCACTATTGTAACAATTAATGGTGTGGGTTTATTTATTTAGAGTCCAAAACGTGTAATAGCTTTAAGTTTATCCTCATAGCTATACCTAAGTAAATCTATATCAACCAACTATCATTCCGCCAAGGATAGTTGTAATTCTTTATGATTTAATCAATAAAGAATAACAGTTGAAAAATTACCTTTGACTCTATTTACATTACATGCTTGAATACTAAACCGTGTTTAATTGATTAGTAAATTAAAAGAAATTGCATTCACCCCCCTCTACAATACTCCTGTTGTTAATCAAGCGACCAACAACTGGTATCAGAGCTTCAGTCTTGATAATTTAATATCTTAGATCTGAATTCTCTCATGGCTGCATACTCAAATATACCTTACCTTGAAAATGGCTCATCCAATAGATCACCCATATTTGATGAAGATGAGTATGAAACTTGGAAGGCAAGGTTCATGCTTCACCTGGAGTCTGTTGACCCACTTATGCCTGGTATTACAATAGATGGTCCATTTGTCCCAACTGAGACTATTGATAGCATCCCAGCTACTGCTGACACTCCTGCTGTTCCTGACAGAGAGGTTATTCTCACTTCAGCCAGATGGGATGCTGAGGACAAACGTCGTGTTGGACTTGACCCTAAGATCAGAACTATGTTAGCTATAACTTTATCTAACCACCTGTTCAAACTGATTAAGGGAAAACTGAAAGCTAAGCTTATGTTAGACTATCTAGATGTCACTTATGAAAGCATGGATGAGGTTAGGTAGAACAAGATTATTGCTTTGAAAAGAGAGTATGAAATGCTCTTTGCCTATAAGAATGAGACCCTTAAGCAAACCTTCATTAGGTTTAACTCCTTAGTTGCTGACCTGCTTACTTTAAAAATCACATATACTGATTTTGAACAAGTAAACAAATTCATTGACTCACTACCTACTAAATGAAAACCTGTCACTGACCCCTTAAGAACCACTCAGACCTTAAAGAACTTTAACATGTCCTCTCTCTATGGTATACTTTGGAACCATGAGAAGACAGAAGCTAAACTTGAACTTAATTTAAAAGAAAACTTTAAGTCTGCCCCCACCACCTCAAAATCCTCAAAAACTGATGATACTGCTCTTATTGCTGCTGCTAAAAAGAAAGCTCAAAAAGCTTTACTAGTTCAAAAGTTGATGGCAGAAGATGAGTCAGCTGAAGATGAGGTGAATAGTGGTACTGGGTCTGAAGAAAGCAGTGATGATGAAGATGATGTGGAAGAGTTTGCTGAAGGTATGGCTTTGCTGGCTAGGCAGTTCAAAAGGTTCAATCATAATAGAACCAGCAAGCCATACAAAGGGAGTAAGAAACCAAGTGCTAGGTATATCAGCAAATCTGTCAAGGGTCCTAAATCTGAGAGTTACAATTGTAGGAAGGTTGGACATTTTGATGCTGAATGCATTTCCAGGAAACCTTTATCATCACATGCTAACTCCTTCTCAAAATCTGATAAGTACAAGAACAAGTACAAAGCTATGAAGGCTCAGATGAAGGAAAGTGCAAAGGCTGATAAGAAGGGAAAGAAGCCAGAAAAGGTTCTAGTTGCTGAGCATCATGATTGGGATGAAACCAGCTCTTCTTCATCTTCTGACAGTGATACTGATGATGATGATGATGATGATGCTGGTTATGCTTCTGGTAAAAAACTGTGTTTGATGGCCAAGGAGGTCGAGGAGTCTGATGAGGATGATAATGGTAGTATGTTTTTGGCTGATATGAGTAAAGCTGATTGGAAAAAGGATTCACCTCAATGGAAATCTGAATTGCTGTATAAGGTTGATAATTTTTGAACTTATACAGATGATGAAAAAGCTGAAATGTTTGACTACCTAAGAGTTGATTTATGTAGAGGCAGTAAACGTGAAGAAGTTTTGAAAAATGATAACAAATCTTTAAATGATAAACTTAAAAGCAAAAAAGGTGAAATTAAGATCATGAAGGATGAAATTTCAAAACTTGAAAAACAAAATTTTGCTTTAAAGTCTCTTCACGTTGAGGCAGCAGATGTTAAGAACCAGCTAAACGACCTCAAGAAGGTTGTTGCTTCATGGTGTACATCTGCTCAACGCACAGCTAAGTGTGTAAATGAGCAGATGCCTGCCCAAGTTGAGGCTTTCTTTACTGGTGACTATGCTGCTTCTGCTCTTGCAGAAGTTACTTACATGGACCCCATTCTTGAAACAGATCCTGAAGTTGTCTTGCCAAATACCTTTGCCAAGATATTTAAGGGTAAAGAGGTCTTAACAAATAAGTTTGTCAGACTACTGTGACCCCACCACCGTCCATGAAAGAAATTTTGGAGGATGAAGTAAAAGCCAAGGAAACCAGTACTTCAATTGATGAAACTACTGATCCCTCTAGCATATACTATATGACTCCAAAGGAAAGACACATTAAAAGGGAAATCACTGAAAACAATCAAAGAAAGTTAAAATCAATTGATTCTCCTTCATGTTCAAATTCCACCAATGCTGAGCCAGCTGATGAAAATTGTACTGGTAAACCAGTAGCTGATGACAAGCCAGCAAAATGCAATACTGGCAAGTCAAATGTAGCAATCAATATTCACAAGAATCGACCAGCATCAGCTGACGGGTCAGTAACTTCCCACACTAATTCGTCGAACAAAGGCAAAGCAGTATACCATGATTATGGTACTGGTTCTAAAAGGAAATCTGCCCTTAAGGGAAAAGCTAAAGTGAACCAAATTGTGGAATCAAGTGCTGGGTCATCTATCACTGAGATAATGATTGTCAAGCTTGACCAGTTCATAGCTGCCATATCTGAAAGTAGACTCGATCTTACTGCACCCATTTACTCAGTGTATGACCGGTCACCGATACCAAACGTGAGAAAATGCTACAAATGTGGCAGCAAGTTTCACTTAGCCAACCAGTGTACTTTAACCCTAACCTCATCTGCTGCTGCCTCTTCAAGCAAACCAGCAGACAGGAAGAGATCATCAAAGATGACCCTTCCAGAACCCATCCTTGGATGGGTTCCCAAAAAGAACTAATCTCTTAGCTACTGTGCAGGGCATTCAAAACAAGCAAATCTGGTATCTCGATAGTGGTTGTTCGAGATATATGACCGGATGTAAGTCCCTGCTGATGGACTATCAAGAAAAGAATGGTCCAGTTGTATCATATGGAGATAATTCGTTGGGTTACACAAAGGGTTTTGGTACTTTAACAAATGGGAATGTTTCATTTTCAAATGTAGCATATGTCATTGGGCTTAAACATAATCTACTCAGCATAAGCCAACTGACAAGCAAAAGTAAGATAGTCCAGTTCAGAAAGAAGATTGGCACTATTTTTGATAAGACAGGGAAGCCGCTGCTGATGAAATGTCCCGTTCATATTGATTATAAACGTTCCATATTAATTGATTTCGTCGCGAGGTTTTGACCTCTATATGAGACGTTTTTCAAAGACTGCATTCATTTTTAAAACAACCATAACCTTTATTTTATCGATAAAGGTTTAAAAAGCATTACATAGATTATCAAATAATGATAATCTAAAATATACCGTTTACACACGACCATTACATAATGGTTTACATTAAGAATATATTACATCAAAAATAAGTTTCTTGAATGCAGTTTTTACACAATATCATACAAGCATGGACTCCAAATCTTGTCCTTATTTTAGTATGCAACAGCGGAAGCTCTTAATAATCACCTGAGAATAAACATGCTTAAAACGTCAACAAAAAATGTTGGTGAGTTATAGGTTTAATCTATATATTATCAAATCATAATAATAGACCACAAGATTTCATATTTCAATATACATCCCATACATAGAGATAAAATTCATTCATATGGTGAACACCTGGTAACCGACATTAACAAGATGCATATAGAATATCCCCATCATTCCGGGACACCCATCGGACATGATAAAATCGAAGTACTAAAGCATTCCAAATTCCAGAATGGGGCTTGTTGGGCCCGATACATCTATCTTTAGGATTCGCGTCAATTTGGGGGTCTGTTCCCAAATTCTTAGGTTACCAAGCTAAAAAGGGGCATATTCAGCTTCGATCATTCACCCATATAATGTAGTTTCATTTACTTGTGTCTATTTCGTAAAACATTTATAAAATTGCATGTATTCTCATCCCAAAATATTAGATTTTAAAAGTGGGACTATAACTCACTTTCACAGATTTTTACTTCGTCGGGAAGTAAGACTTGGCCACTGGTCGATTCACGAACCTATAACAAATATGTACATATATATCAAAGTATGTTCAAAATATATTTACAACATTTTTAATACGTTTTAATGTTTTAAGTTTATTAAGTCAGCTGTCCTCGTTAGTAACCTACAACTAGTTGTCCACAATTAGATGTACAGAAATAAATCGATATATATTATCTTGAATCAATCCACGACCCAGTGTATACACGTCTCAGGCTAGATCACAACTCAAAGTATATAAATTTTTGGAATTAACCTCAACCCTGTATAACTAACTCCAACATTACTGCATATAGAGTGTCTATGGTTGTTCCAAATAATATATATACATGGGTCGATATGATATGTCAAAACATTTGCATACGTGTCTATGGTATCCCAAGATTACATAATATATTAGAATAC
Source organism: Rutidosis leptorrhynchoides (assembly GCF_046630445.1). Lineage (NCBI taxonomy): Eukaryota > Viridiplantae > Streptophyta > Magnoliopsida > Asterales > Asteraceae > Rutidosis > Rutidosis leptorrhynchoides. The sequence goes on from NC_092336.1 coordinate 165,085,241, forward strand.
ATGTATAATACAATATAAGTTAGCTAGGATATGATTTGTATAGATTTGTTACAATATTTCCCGTAGCTACAACAATCAAAAATATCCAATCTTGTTTACCCATAACTTCTTCGTTTTAAATCCATTTTGAGTGAATCAAATTGCTATGGTTTCATATTGAACTCTATTTTATGAATCTAAACAGAAAAGTATAGGTTTGTAGTTGGAAATATGGGTTACAAGTCATTTTTGTAAAGGTAGTCATTTCAGTCGAAAGAACGACGTCTTGATGACCATTTTGAAAAACATACTTCCACTTTGAGTTTAACCATGATTTTTGGATATAGTTTCATGTTCATAAGAAAAATCATTTTTCCAGAAGAACAACTTTTAAATCAAAGTTTATCATAGTTTTTAATTAACTAACCCAAAACAGCCCGCGGTGTTACTACGACGGCGTATATCCGGTTTTACGGTGTTTTTCGTGTTTTCAGGTTTTAAATCATTAAGTTAGCATATCATATAGATATAGAACATGTGTCTAGTTGATTTTAAAAGTCAAGTTAGAAGGATTAACTTTTGTTGGCGAACAAGTTTAGAATTAACTAAACTATGTTCTAGTGATTACAAGTTTAAACCTTCGAATAAGGTAGTTTTATATATATGAATCGAATGATGTTATGAACATCATTACTACATTAGGTTTTGTGGATAAACCTACTAGAAATGAGAAAAATAGATCTAGTTTCAAAGGATCCTTGGATGGCTTGAAAGTTCTTGAAGCAGAATCATGACACGAAAACAAGTTCAAGTAAGATTTCCACTCGAAATAAGATTGTTATAGTTATAGAAAATGAATCAAAGTTTGAATATGAGTATTACCTTGTATTAGAAAGATATCTTACTATAAATAAGAAAGATTTCTTGAGGTTGGATGATCACTTTACAAGATTGGAAGTAAGCTAGCAAACTTGGAAGTATTCTTGATTTTATGAAACTAGAGCTTATAGAATTTATGAAGAACACTTAGAACTTGAAGATAGAACTTGAGAGAGATCAATTAGATGAAGAAAATTGAAGAATGAAAGTGTTTGTAGGTTTTTTTGGTCATTGATATATGGATTAGATATAAAGGATGTGTAATTTTGTTTACTTGTAAATAAGTCATGAATGATTACTAATATTTTTGTAATTTTATGAGATATTTCATGCTAGTTGCCAAATGATGGTTCCCACATGTGTTAGGTGACTCACATGGGCTGATAAGAGCTGATCATTGGAGTACATATACCAATAGTATATACATCTAAAAGCTGTGTATTGTACGAGTACGAATACGGGTGCATACGAGTAGAATTGTTGATGAAACTGAACGAGGATGTAATAGTAAGCATTTTTGTTAAGTAGAAGTATTTTGATAAGTGTCATGAAGTCTTTCAAAAGTGTATTAATACATATTAAAATACTACATGTATATACATTTTAACTGAGTCGTTAAATCATCGTTAGTCGTTACATGTAAATGTTGTTTTAAAACCTTTAGGTTAACGATCATGTTAAATGTTGTTAACCCATTGTTTATTATATCTAAAGAGATGTTAAATTATTACATTATCATGATGTTATGATATATTAATATATCTTAATATGATATATATACAATTAAATGTCGTTACAACGATAATCGTTACATATATGCCTCATTTCGAAATCATTAAGTTAGTAGTCTTGTTTTTACATATGTAGTTCATTGTTAATATACTTAATGATATTTTTACTTATCATAATATGATGTTAAATATATATATATATATATATATATATATATATATATATATATATATATATATATATATATATATATATATATATATATATATATATATATATATATATATATATATATATATATATATCCATATATATGACATCATATAGTTTTTACAAGTTTTAACGTTCGTGAATCACCGGTCAACTTGGGTGGTCAATTGTCTATATGAAACCTATTTCAATTAATCAAGTCTTAACAAGTTTGATTGCTTAACATGTTGGAAACACTTAATCATGTAATTATCAATTTCATTTAATATATATAAAAATGGAAAAGTTCTGGTCACTACAGCTGACAGCAAAAAGACATGAGAACATGTATCAAATTGACATGAACACAGCAGTCACAACAACTGATACTTGTTTTTATTCAAAGGCAGCAGACAACCTTAAGTGGTTATGGCACAAGAGACTCTCACATCTCAACTTCAAAGATATTCATAAGTTATCTAGTAAAAGTTTGGTGTCTGGGCTACCTACAATGTCTTATGTGAAGGACAGATTGTGTCCTGGTTGTGAAAAAGGGAAGCATCACCATGCCTCATTCAAGTCAAAGCAGATTTCATCTGTTGAGAAACTATTTCACCTACTTCATATGGATCTCTTTGGTCCTGTTAATATAGCCAGCTGTAGTGGGAAGAAGTATACACTGGTGATTGTTGATGAATATTCCAGATACACTTGGGTATTCTTTTTGAAGCAAAAGAGTGAAGCTGCTGATGAAATCATTAATTTTATCAAAAGAATGGAACCACTGAATGGGCAACTGTTGAAGCAACTTAGAAGTGATCATGGTACAGAATTCAGAAATGCAACATTGGAAGAATTTTGTGTTGACAAAGGTATTTCACAGAATTTTTCTGCTGTGAGAACACCTCAACAGAATGGTGTTGCAGAAAGAAGAAACAGAACTCTCATTGAAGCAGCAAGATCTATGTTGGCTGAGTCTGGGCTGAAAAATTCATATTGGGCAGAAGCTGTGAACACTGCATGTTTTTACCCAGAATAGATCTTTAATTGTGAAAAGACATCAAAAAACTACTTATGAAGTTCTCAAAGGTAGAAGACCCTCAATTTCATTTCTTCATGTATTTGGCACTCATTGTTTCATTCTAAACAATAGGGATCAGCTAGGCAAGTTTGATGTTAAGGCTGATGAAGGTATATTCTTGGGATATTCCAACATGTCAAAGGCATATAGGGTTTTCAATAAAAGAAGGGGTTGTTTTGAAGAATCCATTAATGTTACATTTGATGAAACTGCCCCTATTTCATCTACTAGTCAAGAAGATGAAGATTTAATCTTTGAAGAGCCTACTCAGCAAGCTCTTGATGACGAAGAATAACCAGCTGCAAATCCCTCACCAATCCATGTTGCTGGGTTCTCTGATGATGAGATGGAACATTCTATTCCTTATGTGTCTAAACCATGTGGACCTACTGGCTCTACTAAACTTTTACAACTGGAGCATAGGTCTACTGGTTCTGAAGGATCTCAAGCTGGTACTGGCTACACTCACAATGAACAGCTGTCTCCAACTGCTGCTCGTTCCTCTGAGCCAGCTGATGATCAAGATGCTGTGTGTTCCACAACAAGCTCACCTGTTCATAACACTAGATGGACAAAGGAGCATCCAATTGAATAAGTTATTGGTAATCTGGCAAGTGGTGTTAAAACAAGAAGACATGCAACTAACAACTTTTGTATGCATGTAAACTTTGTGTCTACCATTGAACCTACATGTCCTGATGAAGCTATCAAAGATCCAAGATGGCCAGGAGCTATGCAAGAAGAGATCTCCCAGTTTGATAGGAATAAGGTTTGGACATTGGTACCTAAACCTGATGATGAAACTAAGAAGATCATTGGTACCAAGTGGGTCTTCAAGAATAAGATGGATGAAGATGGGATTGTGATCAGAAACAAAGCTAGATTGGTAGCTCAGGGTTTCAAACAGGAAGAAGGATTGGATTATGGAGAGACATATGCTCCAGTGGCTAGGATGGAAGCTATCAGATTATTCTTAGCATATGCTGCTAAGATGAACTTTAGGGTATTCCAGATGGATGTTAAATCTGCATTTCTAAATGGGAAGCTGCAAGAAGAAGTTTATGTCAAACAGCCTCCTAGTTTTGTAAGCATTAAATATCCAGACCATGTCTACAAGCTAGACAAAGCTCTTTATGGCCTCAAACAGGCACCAAGAGCATGGTATGAGACACTTCATGTGTATCTCACTGGTATAGGTTTTAAAGTTGGAACAATTGATACCACTCTGTTCTCAAAAGAGATAGATGGTGATCTCTTGCTGGTACAGATATATGTGGATGATATTATTTATGAATCTAAAAATGAGAAACATTGTAAAGATTTTTCAAAACTTATGTCAAAGACATATGAAATGAGCTTACAAAGAGATTTGCAATACTTTTTAGGATTACAAATTAAACAACTTGATGATGAAATTTTTATAAGTCAAGATAAATATATCAAAGATATGTTAAAAAAATCTGGTTTGACCTATTTAAAAGATATAGGGACCCCAATGGCAGCATCTATTAAAATAGATGCTGATCCCAATGGTGAACCAGTCAATATCACTGAATATAGAGGTATGATTGGGTCCTTACTTTATCTTACAGCCAGCAGACCAGATATTATGTTTGCCACATGTCTCTGTACCAGATATCAAGCTGATCCTAAAGAGTCACACTTGCTAGCAGTAAAAAGGATATTTAGGTATCTGAAAGGTACTGCTAAACGTGGTCTTTGGTATCCCAAAGACCAGGATTTTGAGCTAATTGGGTATTCAGATGCTGAATTTGCAGGGTGTAAAATAGACAGGAAAAGTACTACTGGTGGTTGCCAGTTACTGAGTGGTAGGCTAGTCAGCTGGATGAGCAAAAAGCAAAATACTGTGTCCACATCTACTGCTGAGGCAGAATATGTTTCTGATGGTAGTTGTACTGCTCAAGTACTATGGATGCAATGTGATAACCCGGGAATTTCCAATCAAATTTAAACTTTAATCTTTATATGTTTCCGACACGATAAGCAAAATCTGTAATGTCGAGTCTCGAAAGTTTTGAAACTATATTCATGTAATCAATTTCCCTTTGACTATGCTCAACGATTCATGAACAATTGTGTGTAAATGATTATGTAGATATATATATATATATATATATATATATATATATATATATATATATATATATATATATATATATATATATATATATATAATATAAATGAAAGTGTACATATAATAATTTGAATTAATAAAATACACTTTAATCAATTGGAATTAAGAATGTAAAGTAATAAATAAAATAATTAAGCTATTATTAAAATGAATATATATAAATATATATAATTTATAATTATTTGTAATATATAAATATTAAATAAATGATATATAATTGTAATATTAATATATTAAATGTAATTACAAGTTAAAAATATAATTGTTATGTTATTATTATTGTTCTTATCATTGTTGTTAATATTAATATTATTATTTATATTATTAATTATTAATATAATTATAACATATAATATGTAAATATGAAAGTTGATATATTTAAATGATTATAGTATTATACTAATTTTATTATTATTAAAAATCATTATTATGATAATTTAGTAGGAAAATAATGAATTTAGTTATTAGTAGGATTAATATCAGTAAATATATCAATACTAGTATAACATAACTATAAATAAGTAATTAGAATCATAAACTGTTCTTGGTTACTATCACCCTGTAGGTAATCTGGATCTTGTCTCTAAAATCTGATATACAACAAAACCAGTACCATTTGATTCCCAGCTAAACACAACGTAACAAATTTAGTTAGAATGGAATCTGCTTTATTTATTTTTATTTATATCTTATCTCTTCATGATGGGACATTGTCGACTTCAATCAATCCAATATATTAATCTATTTTAACCAGCTGTTAAGGATTCGTTCACCATTATAGAAAACCCATTTACTTATGATCTTTTCCTTCTATTCTAAACGCAAAATCCCATACAAACCCACTTATATTCTAGTTGATTGATATTACTTCCTGTACTATGATCTAAATCCAAACAATCACCACATAAACCTATCGAATTGCTCATACCTGCTACCATGTTTCGGTTTCATTCAAACTGCTGTTATTCGATTATTTTGATCGCCAAAGACCTCTACCTTCATCATCATTGAGAACCACCCTCACAACATTTGATTTAAACCATCCCCCAAATCATCACCTCCTTCGACCACACCTCATTGATGTTACTTGTTATTAATAAAACAAGAACCCAACTGCTCGACACCACCCATTCGACACCCGTTTCTTTCTTTCTCATTCTTAGTTGTGAACATCCAACACCATTGACCACCTTAAATCACCACCATCATAAACCCACCGAAATGTTAATGTTGCAACTGCCGTTAATGTTTATAATTTCTGTTACGATTAAACAGCCACTCCACAGCCACCCAACACCACAACCGAACCCTTTATATTTTTCTTTTCTTCCTTTTCTCGTTGTTTACTGCTACAGCTATTTTTTTTAGTATTTCGGTTCAACCTTTAAACCAACAATCACCAAATATTGCTCCTGTTTTCTGCAGCTATTCGACAGCCTCAACCAACATATTTATTTTTCTGTCGTGCTTGTTCTAGCTTTTGCTTGTGGATATATATATTTTTTTGTTTTGTTTCTCTCGATCCAGACAGTCTGCAGCTGCTCTTTTTGGTTTCTATTGATTAAAGATGAATGACAAAGATGATTATGAAGACACGGTGATTATAAATTAAATTAAATACAATGATGAAAGCGTTAGTGCAATATTAGGTGTAAAGTCGTATAAAAAAATATATAAATAAACAAAGCAAAGCATCGAGACTCTTTTTAGGGTTGTCGACTACTGATGTGGGGCTGCTTCGAAATTATCAGGAAGTGAAAAAAAAACAACGTTAAATCTTGGATCAAACAAATCAGAAGTGGGATGTTGAAGGATCCCTTTTGTTTATATGGGATGAACTTTAATTGAGTTATTAACAGACTAGAAGAAGATATAAGATCAGATAGTTTCGGTTAAATAAAATAGTCTACGATTTTAAAACAGAAAAGCAAGGGACGGAGTAATGGTTTGGGTTGTTGCGGGTTTGCGAGAGGTCATGGGTTCGAGCCTTGTCAATGGCAAAATTTTATTTTAAAAGCTTACATTGAGGTAGTCATTTTTTTATTTAATTCCTTATCATTATTGTTATTATTATTATGATCATTAATTATTATTATAGTTGTTAAGTTAGTTAATATTATTAATGAAATAATTATTAATATGATTTATGGTATTACCATAATTATTACTAGAATTATCATCTAAAAACTATTATTATTATTATTATTATTATTATTATTATTATTATTATTATTATTATTATTATTATTATTATTATTATCATTATTAGTATTATTATTACTAACGATATTGTTATTATTAATTATTGTTATTATAATTATTGTTGGCATTACAAGTATTATAAATGTTATTATTATTATTATTACTGTTAAAATATGTATTAGTTATCATTTATTATTAGTATTAAGATTATAGTCACATTTAAGAAAAATATTATTATTATGATTATTATTAATAAGTATTACTCTTATTATTATGATTAGGATTACGAAATTTTACTAATTAGTTTACAAATTAAACATGAAGATTTTGATTAGGATTAACATAAGTATTGTTATTAATATTATCATTAGTAATGAAATTTCTATAATGGTTATTATTATAAAGTATTATGTATTACTATAAAAATTATTATTTTCATTATCATTATTAATAAACTTTTTATTTTATCAAAAACTACTGTTATTCTTTTAAAAATTATCATCTATATTATTATTATTATTATTATTATTATTATTATTATTATTATTATTATTATTATTATTATTATTATTATTATTATTATTATTATTATTATTATTATTATTATTATTAACACTAGTATTATCATTATCATTATTTTAATCACTGCTAATAATAATTTAGTATCAATATAATTATTATTTTTAATAAACAAGTGATAAATAATATATTTAATAAACATATCCTAACTACATTAATATTACTACATATAAAATGAAAGTATATATATAATGAAACTTGTTAAATTATAATTTACTTCACAAATAATGATACATATATTGTTCGATTATAATTACGTATATTAATAAATATACAAATTATATAGGTTCGTGAATCCGAGGCCAACCCTATACTTGTTCAATGTAGTTATATGTATTTTTACTATAAAATACATTAGGTGAGTTTCATTTGATTCCCTTTTTACTCTTTACATTTTTGGGACTGAGAATACATGCGCATTTATAAATGTTTAACGCAATAGACACAAGTACCTTAACTGTATTCTATGAAAGAATTATCTGGGATTGGGGTTGATTATTATGACACGCATTAGCACCTGGTTTCCGTTAGAGCGTATGAGCTCCCGAGCCGGGTGGATGGTTTATTATTGATGACATTTTGGCACCGGTTGTCTTATATTTTATAAACATGTGTTCAGCCGTGGGGTGTAAAGACCGGCATAGAGGTTCTATATTTTGAAGGCACATGTATTCAGCCATGGGGTGAAAGATCGGCACAGATGGTTACTATTATATTTTGAGTCCTCACCAGGTGTTCTTCATATGAAAGATATTTTGTTTGTGCAGTTGGAATGGGACTTCTGTACGTTTTATAATATTTAAAATCTTGTGGTCTATTAAAATGATGAAAATGAAATGATTACTATACACTAATGAACTCACCAACCTTTTGGTTGACACTTTAAAGCATGACTATTCTCAGGTATGAAAGAAATCTTCTGCTGTGCATTTGCTCATCTTAGAGATATTACTTGGAGTCATTCATGACATATTTCAAAAGACGTTGCATTCGAGTCATTGAGTTCATCAAGATTATTATTAAGTCAATTATAGTAAGATATATTATGAAATGGTATGCATGTCGTCAACTTTCGATGTAATGAAAGATTGTCTTTTCAAAAACGAATGCAATGTTTGTAAAATGTATCATATAGAGGTCAAGTACCTCGCGATGTAATCAACTGTTGTGAATCGTTTATAATCCATATGGACTTCGTCCGGATGGATTAGGACGGGTCTCAACATGCAAAGCCAGCTGAAGGACTATGGTGTTCATGTTACAAAGACTCCAATCTACTGTGATAACACAAGTGCTATTGCTATTACCAACAATCCTATGATGCATTCAAGAACTAAGCGCATTGACGTTCGATATCATTTCATAAGGGATCATGTTCAAAAAGGAGATGTAGAGCTACATTTTATTTCAACAGACCAGCAGTTAGCTGATCTTTTTACAAAGCCCTTAGATGAGAAATGTTTTAACTATCTCATCTCTGAGCTGGGTATACTTGAACTTTAAAATAAAAGGCAACTTTGTTGGTGTGCTGGCTCTACAACATGTAGGGCAAACCAGTAAGTCAAAATTTCTTTCATTTACTGCCTACATGTCAAACAGTCAGCACAACAAGGTCTTTTATATCATGGTTATTCAATGTTCAAAACGAAATAATAAATAGCTCACAATACTTAAATGATACCTTAAATCTGAAACTCATTTACTCCCAATGATTTAAAATTAAATTCATTACATTTTAAATGTCACAAAGAATTTTTGTATTTAATACAAAATTTATCTTATGATTTTTAACTTCAAATTGATTTGAAAACTGCTGCATTTAATGCTTAATGGGAGGTATGAGTGTTCAATCCGATTAAACGTCATGTCAACAGTCTTTGTCCCCTCAAAAACGTGTCAGTCTGTCACATCTGCCCACGCTCCTGCTGATGACAGTTGCCATTTTCTCTCTCCTGCACTTTTTCACCAACCAGAAAGGATAAAAGAGTGATTAACCTTCCATAATAACCTTCGGTTATTCATTTTTCAAAATCACACACACTCTTTTCTCCAAATCTTTAAGTCTTCAAATCTCTCAAACTCTCATCTTCAACAACTTCATCAATGGCAGACCAACAACAGCAACACTCACCATCTACTGAGAACCAACCAGAGGAACAACAAAAACAGCAACCACCACCAGAACCACAACCTCAACCGGCACCGGAGGAACCGATTGTACAGGGTCCACTGTTCAATCTTCACCCTAATCTGGTCAGGGCTGCTAATGCACCAGATCATGCATTGATTCGCCTATCGAGAGGCAATGCTGCTCATGCCCTGTCCATTCCCAAATCCAAAGTCAACATGGGCTATGAAATGTTGATCAATTATATACAGCAATCGCCTCTGGCTAGGGCTATTATAGGTGTACCTTCGCGTTTATATCCAGCCTGCTTGGCTAGATTTTGGTATACTGCTACCACTGCCACCACTCCAGAGAACGTTCCATGTATTCGTGGCATGGTTACAGAAACCCTAACCTGCTCCATCACCGTTGATGCCATACGACGAGCCCTTAACCTGCCTGCTGGACCATTTATTCCTTCACCTACCAGTGATGCGTTTCGAAGGGAGGTACTGGAGATTATTGGGTTCACTCAACCAATAGCTCCTACGCCATTAAGGAAGCATATGCCACCACTATGGTATTATTTCTTTGGGTTGCTGACTCAGTGTATCAGCCAAAAGTCTGGAAGTTTTGATCAGTGCTCAGATTTTTAGCTGAAGATTGGTCATGGCATGCTGTTTAACCGTAATATTGATTACGCCGGTGAAATTTATTTGAGCTTAAGGGAAATGGTGCTTGCACCCAAACGAACACATCTAATCCCCTTTCCAAGGTTCTTGAGCCTTGTTTTTGAAAATGAGCTGGGTGAAGCTTACCAGCAGATTGCTGATCAATCATTCGACCTGCCTCCAAAATAAGAGAGAATGCCAAAAGATGCTCCTGCTGCTCTATATACTAGTTTAACACCAGGCATGCTCAAGTATCTTGCTGCTCGGGGTGGAGTGAACCCAACGACTGCCTCTGGTGTTGCACCAGCTGAGGGGGAGGGACCTCAGCGAAAGCCAGCTGTGAAAAGGAAGAAGCCAGCTACCTCAACTAGTACAGTCACCATCTCACATACTGGTAAAGCAGTAGTTGTATTAGAATTTAGTGCTCTCTGATCATAAAGAACAGCCCTAGTCGTATATACTGACTACTCACTTCTAGTATTGGAATCCGTTTCTTAACTATTTCTTGTTAACAGGTAAATCCAAACGACCTAAAGCTGGCTCCAAGCAAACCACATGAGGGATTGCCCCAGTCTCAACTGCTGCTTCTGTAAAGAAAGCAGCTATAGAACCTGGTGCGTCTCTAGACCAAATAGCAAAAATCTCTAACTTAATTAAAAATCTTTTAACTGCTAACTTGCAAAATGAAATTGGAGTTAAAGACACAACCTTTACTCCCAAGCTGACTGGTTTTAAAACTAGTGTTAAGAAGAGTAGCAACCCATACTCTTCTAACCAGGCACTTCCACATTTTTCTAAAAAGAACTTCATGCAATATCCTCTGCTGATAGTACAACCAGCAGAGAACATAACTGACCCCCAAAGCAGTCTTGAGCTGGTTCCTTATCGTGTTGAATCAGCTCAGGCCACTGCACAACCTATATGTTACTTGGATCATGCTAAGAGTCTCACTTCTACATCTTTACCAGCCAGAACTCTTACACTATCTGGGTCAACATGTGTTGACAATGAGTCAACAGAGTCACAACTGTACTTACAGACACCTAACTCTGTCTCAATCGAAGGGCTGACTAAATCACCAGTATGTACCCAGAGACCAATAACAAATGCAATTATTGAGTCAAATTTATTTGGTTCTACAGTTGTTAACATAAAATGTTCTTTTGTTTCAGTTCTTAGCAGGGTAGATGAACAGGCAGAGGGGGATCAAGAAAAGGATATTATTGTTTCTACTGATGAGCTCTCCGTTTCTGCTACTATTAGTGGTGCTACTGATTTGTCTACTGGTGGTACTGCTACTGGTACTGTTGCTTCTACTGCTGCTGGCTCTACTGGAGACAATGTGGTTGCTGGTTCCACTGTTCTTACTGATAATGAGGAGTTAGCTACTGCTGATATTTCTGCTACTCCTCCTACTATCTCTGCTATTGCTGCTTCAACCACTGATTCTGTAGTGGTTGAGGAGATGATAATGGAACCTCCTCCTGCACTTGAAAAGGTCATTGGTAATATTGTTAAGGAGGTTCTTGATATAGATATTTTTGGCACTACCACTGTTACTTCTCCAACTGCTTCTATTGAGGAGATTATCACAGGTAGTGACCAAGATGACATGGTGCTTACTGATGAGCTTCTCGCAGCACATGCTACCTATACTAAACATGTTACTGGTTCTACGGAACCCTCTATGGATGCTAGTACCTCTGCTACTGCCACCACTGATTCTTCTCAGGCCATTGCTTCTGCTGAAAAGAAACCATATGTGTGCCAGGTACCATATCCTGATGAAGTTGTACCTAACTTCATCTATAAGGGAGCATCCATCACTCCCAGAGTTGCCTTGCTGGTGGATCAGCTGACCATTGATCCTCAAAGTGCTATAGTCTCAGCCAGCAAATTACCAGAAGAGGAGCTGACTGAGCTATTATCTCAGCTGGATCGACCAGTAAGAGAACAGATATATGTGTGACGACCCGGAAATTTCCGACCAAATTTAAACTTAACCTTTATATATTTCCGACACGATAAGCAGAATTTGTAATGTTGAATCTCAAAAAGTTTAGAACAACATTCATGTAATCAATTACCCTTTGACCGTGTTCGACGATTCACGAACAATTATGTGTATATAGATATGTATATATAATATATAATATTAACTGAAAACATTAACAAAGTATTAGATATATGATACTTTACATGAACGTATTTGTTTCGATATATTTTTCGACATAATTAAGAGATAATATCAAATGATTGAATTATCAGACACATTATGATATGATTACGGGCCTATGTTATGAGGTCCAATGTGATTTAAGAAATCTATTCTTTTTGACAACATTCGGAAAATGGTAAAGTGATTTATAAGTAAGAACAAATGTGTCAATTAACGGGAACTAGATAAGGGTTAGTGGAAATTCCTGTTTAATTTTCAAGGCATGTTTTATAATATTTTTCTCGTGACCTTGATAAGATAACTATGTTAACTTTCATTTTATTTAATATGAAAGTAAGAACGTGGAGTGTAAATAACTTAGATGTTGGATATCGACAAGTTAAGTAACTCGACATTTTTCATTAAGATGATTTCATACGTTTATTTAACCTTTGGACTTTATCCCATGCTTCACCAACAGACTGTAATTTAAAAACTTGAAACCTATTATGAATATAAATAATTCTACTTTTCTAAAATGTTTTATGATATAATGATTTAAATTAATATTATATATATTTATACGCGTATTATACGTACATAATTTTATACTTTTACTATACTTTAACTTTACCTTTACTTTACTTTTACTTTACTTTAACTTTAATAATTCATACTTTAATAATTCATACTTTAATAATTTACTTTAATAATTCATAATTTAATAATTCACTTTAATAATTCATACTTTAATAATTCACTTTAATAATTCAAAAATCTATTATAAATAGAATTCAATAGGTTTCATTATTTCATAGAAACTTGAAAATATATTTCTCTAAACTCTCTCAATCGAATTACATATATATATTTACTTAGTATTATTTCAAGATATTATTAGTATACATAAAATACTACGACGGAGTTATATTCAGACGATTTCAAAATAAGTTTTCAAACGGGATAGAGCTAAGAAAATTATGGGTTATAGCTATGGAGGTTATGGGTATTGTTCGAGGGTATTGCTCGTGAGGTCAACCTAACGTTTATCATTTTCGTTGCGTCTACGTACTTTCCTGCAATATTGAATCACAATATTGATACGTAAGCATTCATATCTTATCTTTTATATATTAATAGTGTATCCCTGACTAGTGCTCGAGTATATATGATTATGCATGTTTGTATGCTTAGTTTCGTCGTTAAATAGTTTATGATAAATCACGAATTTGATACATATGCTACTGAGATAAGGTATATGATATGCATGTCATTGAAAAGCTAAAGAAAAATTAATAACTTTTCATTTAGAAATCGTGTGGTTTCGATGAACGGATTAAAAGATATGGTCAACTGAATTATCATTAATTTTAATATTATTATTAAAACAATTATTATAATTGTTATCAGTTGATGTTATTACTAAAATTAATATTTTTATTGAAACTATCATTTTATTATTTTTATCATTATTATTATTATTATCAATATTATTTTATCAAATAAATATGCGTACAAAGATATTTTTACCACACGTAATATAATTACATTAATAATACATACCACTATATTTTTATGATATTAAGTGAATTTTATAAATTTTATTACTTGAGATATATAAAAGTATATTTTTATCATATATGAATTTTAATATAAATTTTTATTTATTGATAAATGACTTGTATTATTTAGTATAATAAGATCTGATAAATATATTTAAATATATAAAACGACTATATATAAGTTATATAATAAACATGTATAGATTTTGGAAGTCATTTTGAGTCAAGTTGACTTTTGTTGACTTTTACATGTCGGTCTCGAGCATTAGGATTGTGATACACTACGACTTGACCTAAATTGTTAGACAGATATTGACCAACATATAAATATATATACTTAATATAGGTTCGTGAATCCGAGACAAACCCTGCACTTGTTCAGTACCGTCATATACATAATTGCTACGAAATACAGTATTGTGAGTTTCATTACTCCCTTTTTATATATATTTTTGGGCTGAGAATACATGCACTGTTTTATAACTGTTTTACGAAATGAACACAAGTACTAAAAACATATTCTACGTTGAGTTGTACCACTTTGCATATTTTTCCCTAATAGCTTGGTAACTAATATTTACATGTTGTAAGAGCATGTAAGCGCGAATCCTATTGATAGATCTATCGGGTTTGACAACCCCAACTGGGCTAGTCGCTCTAGTATCGTAAACAGTTGCATAGTACTTCATTTTTACTACACTTGGTACAGTGTAGGGAGATTTCATAATAAAGGGAATATGCCACATTAATTGTTAAGTATGGTTACCGAAGCGCTCAACAACTTATAGAATACTTTTATACACTTGCGAGTGTACAGATATTTATGGAAACTGAAATCTTGTGGTCTATTACTATTACAGAAATGATTGATTATGATAAACTAATGAACTCACCAACCTTTTGGTTGACACTTTAAAGCATGTTTATTCTCAGGTATTAAAGAAATCTTCAACTTTGCATTAGCTCATTTTAAGGATATTACTTGGAGTCATTCATGACATACTTTGAAAGACGTTGCATTCGAGTCGTTGATTTCATCAAGATTAATATTAAGTCAATAATAGTTGGATGTAATATGAAATGGTATGCATGCCGTCAATTTTAGATGTAAAGAAAGTTTGTCTTTTAAAAACGAATGCAATGTTTGTAAAACGTATCATGTAGAGGTCAAATACCTCGCGATGTAATCAACTATTGTGAATCGTTTATAATGTATATGAATGGGTCCTTTCAGTTGGTATCAGATCGGTGGTCTTAGCGAACCAGATCTGCATTAGTTTGTCTAACTGATAGTCGTTAGGATGCATTAGTGAGTCTAGACTTTGGCCGTGTCTGCATGTCAAAAGTTTTGCTTATCATTTCGTGTCGAAAATTACCTGCTTATCATTCTTAGGGAATCACTTGCTTATCATTCTTAGTCTAGACGAATCTTACTGCATTGATTGCATGAATAGTGTATAGACAAATTTCATATCTTAGCGTATCTGTTACAGTAAACTTTGCCTGGCATATTTCGTAAATTCCTCAGTAATCTACGAAATATTTTGTTCTATATATATAGATATTCTATGTAATTAGAATACCACCCGATAGCCGGAAAAATCATTTCATATCGAAAAATCTTTTATTCAATCGTACGAAATGGAATTCGTCATTAGTTCAAGTCCCTCGGATTCCGAAATGGAATTCCACTCAAGTTCTGAAAGCAGTGTGACTGGAATGGATCAACCAATCAGCCATCATCTATTCTGGATGAATTGGGGATGGGTTCGCAGCCTCCTTAATCATTGAAGACAAGAAGAAGGCGATCCTTTCCATCCACCACATTGCCCTCTTGGCGAAGAACCTGAAGCACTTACCGGCGAACCTATCCGAAACACCATTTTCTCTCTCATTTCCAGAGTATCTCGTCACGATTATATACTACACCAAATTCTAGATCTTATTTATCTGCTCATCCGAACTAACAATCACCCTGGTGTAATAGAAGAAGTTAACGAGCTTCGCGCTCGGGTAGTGGCTTTGGAGAATATGTTGCAGAGGTTACAAACTGTGATGACCCGAAAATTTCTGACCAAATTTAAACTTAATCTTTGTATGATTAACATTTTCGACACGATAAGCAAAGTCTGTAAAACTGAATCTCAAAATTTTTGAACTACTTTTATATATTTAAATACCCTTCGGTTGTTTTCGACGATTCGCGAACAATTATATGTAATAGATACATATATACTATAACTTGAAAAGGTAACAATGTATTAATTATTTGATACCGTACATTAAACTTATTGGTTTAAATATTTATTTGAATATATATGATAAGTTGAAATATTTATTATTAAAATTTATTTATAAATAACTTCCAATGTGTATTTAAAAACTGATTTATGTATATTAAAAAGATATATACATATATATAATTTCAAGTTATTTAGTAAACGATAGTAACATTTTCAAATTGCTACAGTACCCAAAATACTACAGTGAATTGCTACAGTGAATTGCTACTGTAAAAATTGACTTTGCTACAGTAACTTGCTACAGTGTATAGTTTATGGATGATTTAAAACTATATTTTGACAAAGGTACGAGTCACGAAATGTAAAATGCAAGTTTTCTAAGCATACGAAAATGCGTTCGAGAAACCGAAACTGGGACATAAGTCGAGTGACGACGTACGACATATCGGAACAAAAATTACAAGTCAACTATGCACGTGAATTTAATATAATATATAATTAATTATATAAATTATATAAATTATATATTAATATTTATATTATGTCGACAAAGATAAAAACAAACGAACCAGGCTGGTGACAGTTGGCCATGCGATCGCATGGCCATATGCCCATGAAACCATGAGATCGCATGGAAGGAGAAATCAGGCCACACTATAAAAGCTCGACCATTTCTACTTCTGATTTAATTTAATTTTACTCCGTATTATTTAAATTATTATTATTATTATTATTATTATTATTATTATTATTAATAAGATTATTATTAATCTTATTATTTTTATTATTAGTGTTATTATTTTTGCGATACAAAAATAATAATGTACATAAAATATTACGACTGAGTGCTGTCCAAGTAATTTTCAAAACGAATTTCCGAGCGAGCTAGAGCTAAGGAAAATATGGGTTATTACCAAGGAAATTATGGGTAATGTTCGGGGGTATTTTTGTGAATCAAACCTCGTATTTATCATCTCCAATGCGTCTACGTGCTTTCCTGCAATATTGTATATCAATATTAAACAGTGAGTTTCATATGATCCCTTTTACTCAATATATTTTTGGGCTGAGAATACATGCGACTGTTTATAAATACTGAAAATACTAGATTTATATGCGTGAGTTTCATTGCTCCCTTTTTAATTGCTTTTGCAATCTATATTTTTGGGCTGAGAATACATGCACTTTATTTTAAACGCAATGGATACAAGTACATACTAAATTCTATACTGAGTTTGAACCGAAAATCCCTTAGCTTTGGTAACTAGTAATTGCCAGTTATAAGAACTGGTGGGCGCGAGTAGTAGTATATGGATCCATAGGGCTTGATATCCCCGTCCGAGCTAGAGCACTAGCCTTTTAACGGACGTATGCTATTTGAGAAGCGTACATGTTGGTTTGCGTGTATTATTAAGATGATTATACAAAGGGTACAAATTATATATACGTTAAGTTTAGTTACCAGGGTGCTCAATTTCGTAGAATATTTTGATAAACGTTTCGGATGAAACAACTGAAATCTTGTGGTCCACCTTATGTAAAACCTATTGATAAACGTTTTGAATAAAACAACTGAGATCTTGTGATCAACCTTTCCATACAGATGATTTGAAATGTTAAAACATATTGATAAACGTTTTGAATGAAACAACTGAACTTTTGTAATCCACATTGATATACGGATTATGTGTAATATTAAAACTATGAACTCGCCAACCTTTGTGTTGACACTTGAAGCATGTTTATTCTCAGGTTTCTAGAAGTCTTCCGCTGTTTGCTTATACGTGATACAAGATATGTGCTTGGAGTCATACATGCTATATACAAGAAACTTGCATTCACCAAACCATTACCATGTACCTTATTTTGACTGTATTGTCAACAGATGTATTATTGTAAACCATTTAAATGGTGATTGTCTATACGTAGGAATCATCAGATGTTAAAAACTTGGAATTTATATATTCATTTATGAAATACCTTCTCAAACGAATGCAATGTTACAAAACGTATCACATAGAGGTCAAAACCTCGCAATGGGACCAGATGTTGATGTATTCGTCCAGGTGGATTAGGATGGGTCATCACACAAACACCAGCAGCAGCACCCGCAGCATAACCAGTACCACCATCATCAATGCCAATAGTACCATTACCACCCCCAACCACAACCGCGTTATAAACCTCAACTTTACAATCTGTCCTACGAGCACCATTGTCATACTCTCTGTAGATACCAAAGAATACCAACAACAACAAACGATGAATATTGATTCATAATTTCATTGAAGAAACATTATGCGATGAATATGTAGTCTCTAAAGTCTTAGAAATTATCTACTCTAGCCCTAACTATAAACCAGATGAGTGAACCAAAATGATAGGAGGAAGAGTAGAAACCCTGACAAGAATGGTGCGTGATTTACTTGTTTTACCAACAGCATCAGCAGTACCGTTAGCATCACCAGCACAGTCAGTGCCGTCAGCATTGTCAGAATCAGCAGCACCTATAACATCACAAGCTCCGTCAGTTCAAGAATCACCGTGGACATCATTACTAATCAACAACGCGTATAATGAAGTATTGATCACAGTAGTGAAATACTCTGTGAAGATTATGTAATCTCTAATGTTAGAGATTATTCATTTCTAACTCCAGCCTAAGATCAAATGAACTTAATTTAGTATTAATTCATCAAATCTGTATTACATCTGAAGAAAATATACACATGTATATTTTCATAAAGACTGTAATAAAATTCTTTTGTACAAAATATTAATTGTGAAATTTTTTTTAACAGGTAGGTAATACCCAAGAGATATATAAATTCACAATTAATATGTTACATTCTTCGAATCTGATTCAGCAATCATCAACTATACTCACTATTGTCATAACAATATACATTCTTTCATAGAAATCAAAATAACCATACTCATTCAAATTCAATTACGTATTATGATTTTGAAATCGCAAAATTTAATTCGAGATATAGCCAAAAATCATCACTCTTAAATCCTTACATCTTTCAAAGCTATACTTTGACTTCAAAACTGTGTTAGAACATCATAGGTATATTAACGATTACAATCTGTGTCCAAACCCTTCGAAATTCCTGAAGACACTTCAAATAATGAACAATCGAGATGATGATCCAACCACATGTTACCTACGGTATACACCTGAAAAACTCTCGAAACTAAAGTCATAGTTTAACACGTATCCGTGTCAGACTCTTTGGCATTTATTAGCTAAAATGACTTTTCAATTCCTTACCAAAGTAGAAAATTGTGTCACAGCTCCACAAGTCAACTACGACTTTTCAATTAAAACGGTCTTATTATAATCTCGATATATACGATGCCCTTTCGCCATCGTTACCAGAGAACCGTTTATGTCCCACCACATTAGCAATAAACTTACCAACAATTTCACTGATCTTTGATTTTCAGAAAAATCGATATATTCATTAGAACCCTATCATATACTCATCCGCACTTTGTAACAAGAATTACCATACCAATTATTGAGAATTAGCAATCAGTATTTTGAAATCTCGCAGCATGTCTACATCAACAGTTATATATACATATAACGTCTGCCTCCAAGACTTACATACTTCGAATGTGAAGTTTCTGAAAAACGCCTAAACTGCGAACTAGTTCTCGAAATTTTAAAAAAATGCTGATGAAGTAGCAGAAACTGTCAACGATCTTAACAGTAAAAAGTTTGATGATAAAGAATAGTGTGTTGGCAAAGCTCAGAAAAAGAGAAGGTTTGGAACTGGAAAACGGATTGAGCAAAGTATGAAGGAGGCTGTGGACAAATCACAAAGACTAAACCTGCCTTCAAAGAATCCAAATGATTCAGTATCGGCTGAAGTCATTATCAAATACCTTGCTTCTGACTCTAAACCCTTGCGGACAATATTCTTCATCATCCTCTTATCTTAAATATTCTAAGATATCATCATATCTTTCATTATAAATATCCTCCATATTTCTGAAGATATTTTCATAACTATTCTTAACTGAAATCTTTTATCTCTTCGCGATATCAGTGATACATTATAAAGGAAACTGTATTAGTTTCTAAATTCTGAAAAATTCGAATTTAAATTATGAATGTTTTTGAAGTAGTGTTGGGAACTGAAGCATGAGTTAGTATAATATAATAACACTTGATCAACGTGATTATATTACAGTAAGTCATGCTGAGTTTCTAATGGAACGTAATGATTCACAGATTATAACGTCATCATGTGCCATGTTACACGACTCTTACATTCTACCTAATCTCCAAACATATCGAGAACATATTCTTCCTGATAATTCTATCTTTTCTCTTGAATTTTGGTAATTTGACAAATCAAGCCATTTCAATTTTACTCTTAGAACATTAACTATGTTCATTCCGAAATTCATATCTACGAATTCTGGACCATTATATGCGGTGCTTAATCGCAAGAAGAGGAAATGAAAGAATGGAGCTCTGAAATAGAAATGGGAGTATAAATCGCAGCAAATAGAATGGAGCATTAACTGTAGATGACAATGATTATAGAAGACAGAAGCAGGGACTTGGAAATATAAGGGAAGATATAAAGCCCAATGACAACCCGAAAATTATAAACCATATATATCGATGCATATAGCAATATAAAGACACGGGAGAACTAAAAACACTATAAAACCAAGAGTATAGTAGAAGTAAATAGATTCTTCCGGCGGCAGATGAAAAAGAAGAACGACATATATGAAAGTGAGGAGTATATCAAGAATCAGCACTGGATGGAGCATATTGACAAATACTTTAAAATATGAGTTGAGGGAGAAAGAATAGAAGGTGTGAGTTGTAAGGAAACGAAGAGGGTAGATTTATAGTGAAGTACCAGACAGAACAATCAGGACAGATCATCGCATTTAACCAAAGAGGATTCTAATTTCCTTAATTATCGAAGAACCCAAATCTTATGACGAATATTTCCTCTAATTTCCTTAAAATCCAGAAATCAACCGTGACTACGTCACTGGTTAAAACGAATCTGTATTTATTCATTTCACTCTTTTGTGATAGCTTCACTTATACTCTTCGCGTAATCAAATTGTTTTATCTATATTACTCAATGATTATAAAACTCGATCAAATTTCGGGACGAAATTTCTTTAACAGGTAGGTACTGTGACGACCCGGAAATTTCTGACCAAATTTAAACTTAACCTTTATATGTTTCCGACACGATAAGCAGAATTTGTAATGTTGAATCTCAAAAAGTTTGGAACTACGTTCATGTAATCAATTACCCTTTGACCGTGTTCGACGATTCACGAACAATTATGTGTATATAGATATGTATATATAATATATAATATTAACTGAAAACATTAACAAAGTATTAGATATATGATACTTTACATGAACGTATTTGTTTCGATATATTTATCGACAGAATTAAGAGATAATATCAAATGATTGAATTATCAGACACATTATGATATGATTACGGGCCTATGTTATGAGGTCCAATGTGATTTAAGAAATCTATTCTTTTTGATAACATTCGGAAAATGGTAAAGTGATTTATAAGTAAGAACAAATGTGTCAATTAACGGGAACTAGACAAGGGTTAGTGTAAATTCCTGTTTAATTTTGAAGGCATGTTTTATAATATTTTCCTCGTGACCTTGATAAGATAACTATGTTAACTTTCATTTTATTTAATATGAAAGTAAGAACGTGGAGTGTAAATAACTTAGATGTTGGATATCGGCAAGTTAAGTAACTCGACATTTTTCATTAAGATGATTTCATACGTTTATTTAACCTTTGGACTTTATCCCATGCTTCACCAACAGACTGTAATTTAAAAACTTGAAACCTATTATGAATATATATAATTCTACTTTTCTAAAATGTTTTATGATATAACGATTTAAATTAATATTATATATATTTATACGCGTATTGTACGTACATAGTTTTATACTTTTACTATACTTTAACTTTACCTTTACTTTACTTTACTTTACTTTTACTTTATTTTAACTTTAATAATTCATACTTTAATAATTCACTTTAATAATTCATACTTTAATAATTAACTTTAATAATTCATACTTTAATAATTCACTTTAATAATTCATACTTTAATAATTTACTTTAATAATTCATACTTTAATAATTCACTTTAATAATTCAAAAATCTATTATAAATAGAATTTAACAGGTTTCATTATTTCATAGAAACTTGAAAATATATTTCTCTAAACTCTCTTAATCGAATTACATATATATATATTTACTTAGTATTATTTCAAGATATTATTAGTATACATAAAATAC
Source organism: Rutidosis leptorrhynchoides (assembly GCF_046630445.1). Classification (NCBI taxonomy): domain Eukaryota; kingdom Viridiplantae; phylum Streptophyta; class Magnoliopsida; order Asterales; family Asteraceae; genus Rutidosis; species Rutidosis leptorrhynchoides. The sequence continues at coordinate 165,108,121 of NC_092336.1, forward strand.
TACGACGGAGTTATATTCAGACGATTTCAAAATAAGTTTTCAAACGGGATAGAGCTAAGAAAATTATGGGTTATAGCTATGGAGGTTATGGGTATTGTTCGAAGGTATTGCTCGTGAGGTCAACCTAACGTTTATCATTTCCGTTGCGTCTACGTACTTTCCTGCAATATTGAATCACAATATTGATACGTAAGCATTCATATCTTATCTTTTATATATTAATAGTGTATCCCTGACTAGTGCTCGAGTATATATGATTATGCATGTTTGTATGCTTAGTTTTGTCGTTAAATAGTTTATGATAAATCACGAATTTGATACATATGCTACTGAGATAAGGTATATGATATGCATGTCGGTGAAAAGCTAAAGAAAAATTAATAACTTTTCATTTAGAAATCATGTGGTTTCGTTGAACGGATTAAAAGATATGGTCAACTGAATTATCATTAATTTTAATATTATTATTAAAACGATTATTATAATTGTTATCAGTTGATTTTAATATTATTACTAAAATTATCTTTATTACTAAAAATTAATATTTTTATTGAAACTATCATTTTATTATTTTTATCATTATTATTATTATCAATATTATTTTATCAAATAAATATGCGTACAAAGATATTTTTACCACACGTAATATAATTACATTAATAATACATACCACTATATTTTTATGATATTAAGTGAATTTTATAAATTTTATTACTTGAGATATATAAAAGTATATTTTTATCATATATGAATTTTAATATAAATTTTTATTTATTAATAAATGACTTGTATTATTTAGTATAATAAGATCTGATAAATATATTTAAATATATAAAACGACTATATATAAGTTATATAATAAACATGTATAGATTTTGGAAGTCATTTTGGGTCAAGTTGACTTTTGTTGACTTTTGCATGTCGGTCTCGAGCATTAGGATTGTGATACACTACGACTTGACCTAAATTGTTAGACAGATATTGACAACATATAAATATATATAGTTAATATAGGTTCGTGAATCCGAGACAAACCCTGCACTTGTTCAGTGTTGTCATATACACAATTGCTACGAAATACAGTATTGTGAGTTTCATTACTCCCCTTTTATATATATTTTTGGGCTGAGAATACATGCACTATTTTATAACTGTTTTACGGAATGGACACAAGTACTAAAAACATATTCTACGTTGAGTTGTACCACTTTGCATATTTTTCCCTAATAGCTTGGTAACTAATATTTACATGTTGTAAGAGCATGTAAGCGCGAATCCTATTGATAGATCTATCGGGTTTGACAACCCCATCTGGGCTAGTCGCTCTAGTATTGTAAACGGTTGCATAGTACTTCGTTTTTACTACACTTGGTACAGTGTAGGGAGATTTCATAATAAAGAGAATATGCCACATTAATTGTTAAGTATGTTTACCAAAGCGCTCAACAACTTATAGAATACTTTTATACACTTGCGAGTGTACGGATATTTATGGAAACTGAAATCTTGTGGTCTATTACTATTACGGAAATGATTGATTATGATAAACTAATGAACTCACCAACCTTTTGGTTGACACTTTAAAGCATGTTTATTCTCAGGTATTAAAGAAATCTCCCGCTGTGCATTAGCTCATTTTAAGGATATTACTTGGAGTCATTCATGACATACTTTGAAAGACGTTGCATTCGAGTCGTTGAGTTCATCAAGATTAATATTAAGTCAATAATAGTTGGATGTAATATGAAATGGTATGCATGCCGTCAATTTTTGATGTAAAGAAAGTATGTCTTTTAAAAACGAATGCAATGTTTGTAAAACGTATCATATAGAGGTCAAATACCTCGCGATGTAATCAACTATTGTGAATCGTTTATAATGTATATGAACAGGTCCTTTCAATATGAGAGGTTGGCCACACTACAACAAGTTAATGAGTAGCCATACTATCACTACTTTGGTATGGCTCCAGCTGCTTCTTCATGGCCTGGTACATGGAGGCCTCTCAAGTTCATCATAGATCCTGCTACTGGTAAATGTGTTATGCAGAATGTCCCTGATTCGCCAGTACCTTCTGATTCATCATCTTCTTCCTCATCATCTTCTTCATCTGATGGTGATGCTGATAAAGGTACTGGTAAGGTCGGACCAGTCACTCATGATAATGTGACTGGTTCCAAAGACAAACCAGTGGATCTAACTGATGATGCTGATAATGATGCTGACAAGAATACCAGTGGTTCTAAACCTTCAGGTGAAGGTAAAAATGATGGTGATCATGGTGATGAGTCAGATTCTGACCTTCCACCTCCACCACCCCACGAAGGTACTTCTACGTTAGCTGCTAGTGATCGCCCCTCGACCAGCATTTTCAATGCTGATGAGGTGGCTGCCATCTCCACTCTGGCTGTCTATAAGACATTAGCCGAGGTTACACTAGATCTACAAAGCACCATTCGCTCTGCTATTGTTGATAGAATGACCGAGGCCATACGCAGAGCTAGGGAGATTACCGCTTCTGCCATTGAAAACCAGCTCAAACAAGTATGTGCTTTTGCTGATCTAGCGGTGGATGCTATTGTCAAACAATTTAAAGAAGAGGAGGACTTCAAGAGGTGAATCATCTCTCATAATGAATATGCTGATCATATTTCCCATCTTCAAACTGATCTTGATGCTGCTAATCGAAGGAGTCTTTTTCTTAATAAGAGAATCGGGTATTGACAGAGAGGTTGGATTCGCAGGAGCAGCAAATGGCTAATATGGTTCATGTCTCTGCTTATCTTTAATTAATGGAGACTATGCAACAAATGGTTGCCCTACAAGCAGATGTTAGGGCCAATGTTAATCAAATGGCCATGGGTGTTGCTAGAAATGAAGTTAGAACTTTAAATCTGTGTCTCCGACAATATGGTGTAGATCCTGGTGCCCATCTTTCTCCTGCTGATGATGACTGGAACAACTTTGCATTTTCAGTTCCTGAGTCAGATAGTGACCTTGATGCACATGTTTCCCCTAATCACCCTTCTGCCCCCGCTGATGACAAAAAGGGGGAGAAGAAGTCTAAAAAGAAGTCCAAAAAGAGAAAACAATATGAGGGGGAGCATGAGCATGAAAAGACTCCTAAACAGCAAAGGAGAGATGGTGATGATGATGGTACTGGTACTGATCAAGGTGCTGGCACTAAGCCCAACAACGCTCATACTGAAGCTGGTGTACAGGCAGCTGGTGAATCTCAACCCAGTGTGTCTGCCTCATCAGTGGATGATATTGGTTCTGGAAGTAAGCCCAGTGATGTTTCTGAGCTGGCTGTTACTGAATCTTTTGTTGTCTCTCAAATGATTGAAAGGAAAATGAAAAGAAAACTGGAGAGACATCAGAAGAGACAGCAAGATTTTAATGATGCCTTAATGCCAAATGGGAGGCTTATGTTGCTCGTAAGTATCACAGAATTGAACATAGAAGAAGCCTGGACCCAGACAAGTTGGATATTAATGATGAACTATCAGCATTAAAAAGTAAAAAAATAGATGCTCGTAAAAGAAATGCTAAGTTCATGGTTAAGTATGACAAGAAAAGGGTAAAGCTGTATGCTGAGCGAGCAGACATGATCAAAAGAATGACCCCTAAAGAAATGAAAGATTATCTGCAATCTACTGGGTCAGGAGGAGTAAGAGCTGACGTTTTCATGAAATGGCTAGATGCAATATTAGAAACTAGCACATCTTCTCGACCACCATCTTCTGCTCAGCCAGCTACACAACAACAGCCAGCAGAAATAACAGACTTTGATGTTGATGATGTTAAGGGGGAGCATCTTGCTATTGTTCCCTATCTGCCTCCATAAGAACCAGTTTCAAAACAAGAATTGTTGGTCCCTTGATAACAACAGGAGTATTGTAGAGGGGGGTGAATACAATTTCTTTTAAAATAACCTAACAGTTAAACACGATTAGTATTCAAGCATGCAAATAAATAGAGTCACAGGTAATTTTCAACAGTTATTCTTTATTGATTGAATCACAAAGAATCACAACTATCCTTGGCGGAATGATAGTTGGTTGATACAGATTACCTAGATTATAGCTAAGAGGTAAACTAACAGCTATTACACGTTTTGACTCTATAAAAATAAACCCACACCACTAGTTGTTACAATAATGGATACAATAATTTATAGTAATCCTATTAACTGTGTAATGGTTCTATTGTCCACTGGTACATAGGATGTCTGTACTTGTAGGGACAACTACATCAGAGAGCATGCTCTCCTCTTTCCTCTTTGGTAGCTATTTGCAGGAACACCCTAATTCGGTTTGGCACCACTATTTAATTAAACAAATAGAATGTTGTGTTCCCTAGGTGTTGACAAAGTATAACCCATGTCTGTACATGCGTTAAACTTCTGCATTCCCACGTGGTCTTGTAAGGTCACTTGTAAGCCGCCGACGCGTGTCCTTTTCTGTTCAACTTTGTCTTTGACTTCTGTTGAATAGTATCATTGATGTAGACCACTCGGGAGACTACTATGCTTATAATGGAGCATAGCTATCTTGTGTAGTAAGCTGCATTCCAGCTGTGCTGGTTCTTCATTGCTGAGCCACTTCATATTCTTGATTTGCTGAGTACACATCCTGTGCTGATTGAAGAACACTATCTACCTTGTGCTGGTAGACTGAGCAGCAAACTAAACACTCAACACAGCAATATCTGATGTCTATACATAAACAAACTTGTGCTGACTGCACATAACATTTTAGTGTAAATAAATTACAGTTTTGTCATAATTAAATCCTTAATTATTTTGGGGACTCAACAATCTCCCCCTATTTGATGATGACAAAACTTATGACATATGGAGAAAACACTAAAGCCAGCACCGAGGGATCTAATGAAAAATAGGCAGTAAATGTGTCCCTTTTTAAGTTTGTTTTTGGGATCTTTTGCCGAGTTATCCATATCTTATAATTTGATATGATTTTGAAGATAAACTCATTTCACTTTCATTACAATAGAGTATGTACAGTAATTACAGCAACAGCAAAATGAAAAGTGAATTAAACAAAAGATACAATTTGAGCACATAGGAGACTATCTACCTTTATCTTTATCTCGTTCTTCTTCAGATAGCTCCTCTTGTTTGATCCTCCAGGCTTCAGGGAACATATAAGGTACATCAGCAGGGTCAAATATAGGGATATGAGGAGGTAGAGTGATGGGGCCTCTTCCGGTTGGTCCTTCACCAGTAGATTGCTTTCCTTTAGGCTTTTGAGAAAGAACTTCTTCTACATTCACTACTGGTGCATTCCCAAACATTGTTGCTTTCTTGAAGAGCTGTTGGAGTTTAGATTTAAGTGTATTTTTGATAGCACTTTCACCTTTACCAATGAAATACTCCAAGATCTCCATCCATTCACTAAATCCTAGGGATCTTAACTCGTCATAGTTTATTCTTTCTTGAACCTTATTCTCCCTTATGACATTGAAAGCTCTTTTTGACACTCTGTTCACTTTGATGATCCTGCTGGGATTGGATCTTCTATTCATCACATCACCATACCTACTCCTATAATAATGATCAGGAAATTCAATGGTACGGACATGTTCTATAGGAGCAGTAGCAGGTGCTTTCTCAGCAGCTTCCATCTCATCAAGTGCCTTATCCTATTCTTTGACAATGGCTTTGGCTAATTTTAGGGACTCAGCCTCTTGCTTTCTATCAGCAGCCAATTTGTCTTCTATCTCCTGAAGCCTTACCCTCTCAGCGAGTTCAGCATCAGCAGCCTCCCTTCTTTGAATTTCTGCTTGTAAGCCCAACAAATAATCGTCGGCAGTAATTTTCAGGGATTTTGCTGTTTCAATCATCTTTCTACCCTCTTCAGTTCTAAGGGCAGCACGATACTCCCTTAGATCCATACCCAGCTGGCGAGCCTATTGGAATTGAGCTTTCTCCTCATCAGTAGAGAGCCTTTAACCACTGTTGTTTAAGTATACACCAATTTCAATGCCATAAGTCAAGGCAGTGATGTAGAGTCGCCGATCAAGGGGATGATGCAGCAATCTAACTTGGTGTATCCTTTCATTAATAGCAGCTTGTCTTTGCTCAAGCAATTCTTGTACAGTTATCTCCAGCCTGTAAGCATCTCTTTCATCTGGATTCATTTTAAATAAGTCTGGCTCACCAAGGGTAACAGAATCATCTTCCCAAGTTCTGTGTTTACTATGACGTTTTGGGGAAGATGGAGGATACATGATTGATTCACCTATGCCAGATGAACTCACTGGAAACTGATTAACACGATTATCCTGTGTTCTATTAAAATAAGTGAGGGTTTGGGGAGAGATAGGTGATTGAACAAATAAGTGATCTCCACTACCCCAGACTGTAAGGTCAGCAGGATTAACCGTATCATCATCTTGTTTAGCACCCAGCACATCTACCTTTGCTGGGTCTTCAACACTTGTTTCACCCAGCAGCACACTACTGGCTAGGTCTTCATTCATAGCACTCCTTGCTGTGTCTTCAGTACCAGCTGACTGATTAGTATCAGCTGGCACACCTGCCACAGTACCTTCATCAGCTGCCTCAAATAGGGGTCCTTTCCTGAGGGGCTGGTTGTCCCTAGGAGTGAATTTCACTCTTTGTTTGTCAATAGGCTTGGGTTCAGCTAATGGTTCTTATGTTGATACTGGTTCTTCTGGAGGCAGGTAGGGAACAATAGCAAGATACTCCCCCTGAACATCATCATCATCAAGATTGATTATTTCTGCTGGCTTTTGTTGTGTAGCTGGCTGTGCAGAAGATGTTGGTCGAGAAGATGAGCTGGTTTCTAACATAGCATCTAACCATTTCATAAAAATGTCAGCTCTAACTCCTCCCCCTGACTCAGTAGATGCAAGATAATCTTTCATTTCTTCAGGAGTTATCCATTTGATCCTATCTGCTCGCTCAGCATACAGCTTTGCCCTCTTTTTGTCGTATTTGACCATGAACTTATCATTTCTTTTTCGTGCATCCTTTTTGAATTTGTCAATGCTAATCAGGTTATCATCAATGTCCCTCTTTTTTGGGGTCAGCCATCTCCTATGCTCAATTCTGTGGCGTTTAAGAGCAACATAGGCATCCCATTTGACATTGAAGGCATTATTTAAATCTTGCTGTCTCTTCTGATGTCTCTCCAGTTTTCTTTTCATTCTTCTTTCAATAGTTTGAGAGACAACAAAAGCTTTAGCAACAGCCAATTTAGAAACATTATTGGGCTTACTGCCAGAACCAATATCATCCACTGACGTGGCAGACACATTAGGTTGAGATTCACCAGTTGTCTGTACACCAGCTTCAGTATGAGCGTTGTTGGGCTTAGTGCCAGAGTCTTGACTAGTAGTATCATCACCATCACCATCACCATCACCATCACCATCCCTCCTTGGTTGTTTTGGAGCCTTTTCATGCTCATGCTCCCCCTCTAATTGTTTTCTCTTTTTGAGTTTCTTTTTAGATTTCTTCTCCCCCTTTTTGTCATCAGCAGGGGCAGAAGGGTGAACAAGGGAGACCTGTGCATCAAGGTCACTATCTGAATCTGGAATAGAGAATGAAAAATTGTTCCAGTCAGTAACTTCAGGAGTAACATGGGCACCAGGATCCACGCCAAATTGTCAAAGAAGGAGGTTAGAAGACCTAAATTCATTCCTTGCAACACCCATAGCCATCTGTTCAACAATGGCCCTAACATCACCCTGTAGTGCAGCCAGTCGTTGCATATTTTCTACCATTTGAACATAGGCAGAAGCAGGAATCATGTTAGCCATTTTCTGTTCCTACGAATCCAATCCCTCATGTAGCACCGTATTTTCTTCATTAAAAAAAAGAATTCTGCGATTAACAGCGTCCAAATCAGCTTGAAGATGGTCAATATCCTCAGTATACTCATTGTAAGAGATGATTCGTTTCTTTAAATCCTCCTCCTCTTCATGTTGTCTGACAATGGCATCCACCGCAAGATCTGCAAAGGCACATACTTGTCTGAGCTGGGCTTCAATATTGGAAGTGGTAACTTGCCCAGAATTGCGTATGGCTTCAGTCACGCTATCAGCAATAGCAGTGCGAATGGTGTTTTGTAGATCAGGTGTAACTTCGGTGAGTGTCTTATAGACAGCCAAGGTGGAGATGTCAGCCACCTCATCAGCATTAAATTTAACATAGCTGGTTAAGGGGTGGTCAGTAGCAGCTAACACAGGACTACCTTCGTGGGGTGGTGGATGTAGTGACCCGAACTTTTCCATGTTTATATATATTAATTGAGATTGATATTTACATGATTAAATGTTTCCAACATGTTAAGCAATCAAACTTGTTAAGACTTGATTAATTGAAATATGTTTTATATAGACAATTGACCACCCAAGTTGACCGGTGATTCACGAACGTTAAAACTTGTAAAAACTATATGATGACATATATATGGATATATATATAGTTAACATGATACTATGATAAGTAAACATATCATTAAGTATATTAACAATGAACTACATATGTAAAAACAAGACTACTAACTTAATGATTTTTAAACGAGACATATATGTAACGATTATCGTTGTAAAGACATTTAATGTATATATATATATCATATTAAGAGATATTCATACATGATAATATCATGATAATATAATAATTTAAAATCTCATTTGATATTATAAACATTGGGTTAACAACATTTAACAAGATCGTTAACCTAAAGGTTTCAAAACAACACTTACATGTAACGACTAACGATGACTTAACGACTCAGTTAAAATGTATATACATGTAGTGTTTTAATATGTATTTATACACTTTTGAAAGACTTTAATACACTTATCAAAATACTTCTACTTAACAAAAATGCTTACAATTACATCCTCATTCAGTTTCATCAACAATTCTACTCGTATGCACCCGTATTCGTACTCGTACAATACACAGCTTTTAGATGTATGTACTATTGGTATATACACTCCAATGATCAGCTCTTAGCAGCCCATGTGAGTCACTTAACACATGTGGGAACCATCATTTGGCAACTAGCATGAAATATCTCATAAAATTACAAAAATATGAGTAATCATTCATGACTTATTTACATGAAAACAAAATTACATATCCTTTATATCTAATCCATACACCAACGACCAAAAACACCTACAAATACTTTCATTCTTCAATTTTCTTCATCTAATTGATCTCTCTCAAGTTCTATCTTCAAGTTCTAAGTGTTCTTCATAAATTCTAAAAGTTCTAGTTTCATAAAATCAAGAATACTTCCAAGATTGCAAGTTTACTTCCAAGTTTTCTAAATCCATTCCAAGTAATCATCCAAGATCAATAAACCTTTGTTACTTACAGTAGGTTATCTTTCTAATACAAGGTAATAATCATATTCAAACTTTAATTCAATTTCTATAACTATAACAATCTTATTTCGAGTGGAAATCTTACTTGAAATTGTTTTCGTGTCATGATTCTGCTTCAAGAACTTTCAAGCCATCCAAGGATCCTTTGAAGCTAGATCTATTTTTCTCATTTCCAGTAGGTTTATCCAAGGAACTTGAGGTAGTAATGATGTTCATAACATCATTCGATTCATACATATAAAGCTATCTTATTCGAAGGTTTAAACTTGTAATCACTAGAACATAGTTTAGTTAATTCTAAACTTGTTCTCAAATAAAAGTTAATCCTTCTAACTTGACTTTTAAAATCAACTAAACACATGTTATATATCTATATGATATGCTAACTTAATGATTTAAAACCTGGAAACACGAAAAACACCGTAAAACCGGATTTACGCCGTCGTAGTAACACCGCGGGCTGTTTTGGGTTAGTTAATTAAAAACTATGATAAACTTTGATTTAAAAGTTGTTATTCTGAGAAAATGATTTTTATTATGAACATGAAACTATATCCAAAAATTATGGTTAAACTCAAAGTGGAAGTATGTTTTCTAAAATGGTCATCTAGACGTCGTTCTTTCGACTGAAATGACTACCTTTATAAAAACGACTTGTAACTTATTTTTCTGACTATAAACCTATACTTTTTCTGTTTAGATTCATAACATAGAGTTCAATATGAAACCATAGCAATTTGATTCACTTAAAACGGATTTAAAATGAAGAAGTTATGGGTAAAACAAGATTGAATAATTTTTCTCATTTTAGCTACGTGAAAATTGGTAACAAATCTATTCCAACCATAACTTAATCAACTTGTATTGTATATTATGTAATATTGAGATACCATAGACACGTATACAATGTTTCGACCTATCATGTCGACACATCTATATATATTTCGGAACAACCATAGACACTCTATATGTGAATGTTGGAGTTAGCTATACAGGGTTGAGGTTGATTCCAAAATATATATAGTTTGAGTTGTGATCAATACTGAGATACGTATACACTGGGTCGTGGATTGATTCAAGATAATATATATCGATTTATTTCTGTACATCTAACTGTGGACAACTAGTTATAGGTTACTAACGAGGACAGCTGACTTAATAAACTTAAAACATCAAAATATATTAAAAGTGTTGTAAATATATTTTGAACATACTTTGATATATATGTATATATTGTTATAGGTTCGTGAATCAACCAGTGGCCAAGTCTTACTTCCCGACGAAGTAAAAATCTGTGAAAGTGAGTTATAGCCCCACTTTTAAAATCTAATATTTTTGGGATGAGAATACATGCAGATTTTATAAATGATTTACAAAATAGACACAAGTACGTGAAACTACATTCTATGGTTGAATTATCGAACTCGAATATGTCCCTTTTTATTAAGTCTGGTAATCTAAGAATTAGGGAACAGACACCCTAATTGACGCGAATCCTAAAGATAGATCTATTGGGCCTAACAAACCCCATCCAAAGTACCGGATGCTTTAGTACTTTGAAATTTATATCATATCCGAAGGGTGTCCCGGAATGATGGGGATATTCTTATATATGCATCTTGTTAATGTCGGTTACCAGGTGTTCACCATATGAATGATTTTTATCTCTATGTATGGGATGTGTATTGAAATATGAAATCTTGTGGTCTATTATTATGATTTGATATATATAGGTTAAACCTATAACTCACCAACATTTTTGTTGACGTTTTAAGCATGTTTATTCTCAGGTGATTATTAAGAGCTTCCGCTGTCGCATACTTAAATAAGGACGAGATTTGGAGTCCATGCTTGTATGATATTGTGTAAAAACTGCATTCAAGAAACTTATTTTGTTGTAACATATTTGTATTGTAAACCATTATGTAATGGTCGAGTGTAAACAGGATATTTTAGATTATCATTATTTGATAATCTACGTAAAGCTTTTTAAACCTTTATTGATGAAATAAAGGTTATGGTTTGTTTTAAAATGAATGCAGTCTTTGAAAAACGTCTCATATAGAGGTCAAAACCTCGCAAAGAAATCAATTAATATGGAACGTTTTTAATCAATAAGAACGGGACATTTCAGTTGGTATCCGAGCGTTGGTCTTAGAGTACCAGAATTTTGCATTAGTGTGTCTTATCGAGTTTGTTAGGATGCATTAGTGAGTCTGGACTTCGACCGTGTTTACTTGAAAAATGATTGCTTAACAAATTTTGTTGGAAACTATATATTTTTAACATGTGAATATTATGTGATATATTAATCTCTTAACGCGTTTGATATTATGTGATAGATGTCTACCTCTAGAACAAGTCCCATTGACTCACCTAATAATAATGAAGAGTCAAATTTAAATTGGAATGATTCGTGGACTGATTCACAAGTTCCCGAAGAGGAACCGGAAGAAGAGTCGGAACCGGAAGAAGAATCGGAACCGGAAGAAGAATCGGAACCGAATGAAGAAATAGAACCGGTGGGGGAAATAATAAAACGGTTAAGTAAAAGAAAATCCTCAACCAACCGACCAAGGTTAATTATGGTCAATGGTGTTTCCGCCAAGGAAGAAAAATATTGGGAGGATTACCAATTCTCCGATGAATCGGATTCCGACGAGAATTCCGATGATGTTATAGAAATTACCCCAACTGAATTTAAAAAGGCAAAAGAAAATAATAAGGGAAAGGGCATAAAAATAGAGAAATCTAATTCCAACCCCGATGAACTTTATATGTATCGTCAACCCCCGAAGTCCTTAAGTTGTAACAATGACCCGGGAACCTCTAAACCACCAGGTTTTTCTAAACCAATGTGGAAAACGACGGCTCGTATTAGGGGAACATCATATATCCCTAGAAACTTGGCAAAACGAACCAAAACCGAAGAAGAAGAAACAAGCGAGTCGGAATAAGATAGTTGTATTCGTGTGGTGTAATATATGTAATATAGTGTGCTTATGCTTTATGATATATGTAAAAATTGCTTGTATTAATAAGTATTTTTTTTTTTTTATGAATCTAACTCTTGTCTATTTTACAGTATAAAAACACAAAATGGATAGACAACCCAATATTTTAAGAGACCTACCCGGAGACATGATTGATGAAATCTTGTCTAGAGTCGGTCAGAATTCTTCAGCACAACTATTTAAGGCGAGATCAGTTTGTAAGACATTTGAAGAACGTTCCAAGAATGCCTTGGTTTATAAAAGGCTTTCGTTCGAAAGATGGGGGAGATCACATTGGGAAATCCATAAGTTACGATGTGTTTACTTTGACGCATATATTGCGGGGAACCCAAATGCTATTTTACGCAATGGGTTAAGAAATTATTTTGACTCAATATATCCGAATATTGGACTTCGTGATATAGAAAAAGAGGCTAACATGCAACATAAAGAAGCATGTTATGCTTACGGATTAGTAATGTTCGCTTCTCACCAAAGTGAGAACAAGAACATCGGGCTACAACTATTAAACAAAACGTTCCCACAAGTAACGGAGTCGGTAATTGGGGTAAGAAATGAGGTTTTTAGATTGTTACGGGACTGTTGGACATTACATAACCCTCGTCCCTTTGACGACGTTACAATACGCTGTCTTATCAACGGCCATAACGGTTATGTTCCACAAGACCAAGGATGGGAAGTAATCCTAGTAAAACCAGAATGCATGACTTGTTTCTGGACGTATGAATTACGTGTCTTTATTGCCTTTGCTGAACAACTTGTGTACTAGCTAGAATTATCTTCACAACCATCTTGTATCAAATTTATTGTGTGCTATATTTCATGCTATATGTAAAATAAGCGGTATTGTAAGTTTGTAAAATATTGTGTAAAAGTTTGAACGCGAAATATTATTATAATCAGTTTTTCATATAGAATTGTAGTAGTTGAATTGTATATTAGCTACTAAGTATGAACTTAACGGGTAGGTACTACCCGAATTTAAACTTATAAAACGCTAATATGAAGAAAAAGCTTTTATAAATGAGTTCATATTATGCTATGAAATACTATTAACTACTCTTAATATTCTGTATGATTAACTTGTTCCATTTGACTATTTTGAAGGAAATGGCACCGACTACTCGACACACCGTGAATATGAATGAAGAGGAATTCCGTACTTTTCTAGCTTCAAACATAGCCGCAGTACAGGCTGCGCTACATACCAACAATAACCTTGGATCTAGCAGTACAGGAAATCGTGTAGGATGCACCTACAAAGAATTCACTACCTGCAAACCTTTGGAATTTAATGGAACCGAAGGACCGATCGGATTGAAACGGTGGACCGAGAAGGTCGAATCAGTGTTTGCCATAAGTAAGTGTACTGAAGAGGACAAAGTGAAGTACGCTACGCATACCTTCACAGGTTCTGCGTTAACATGGTGGAATACCTATCTAGAGCAAGTGGGACAAGACGATGCGTACGCACTATCGTGGTCAGCATTCAAGCACTTGATGAACGAGAAGTACCGTCCCAAAACCGAGGTCAATAAGCTCAAGACAGAACTTAGAGGGTTACGAACCCAAGGATTTGATATTACCACGTACGAAAGACGATTCACAGAATTGTGCCTATTGTGTCCGGGAGCATTCGAAGATGAGGAAGAGAAGATCGACGCGTTTGTGAAAGGATTACAGGAAAGAATCCAAGAAGATATAAGTTCACACGAGCCCGCCTCCATACAACAGGCATGTAGAATGGCTCACAAACTAGTGAACTAGATTGAAGAAAGAATTAAAGAACAGACTGCTGAAGAGGCCAATGTGAAGCAAGTCAAAAGAAAGTGGGAGGAAAACGGTGATAAGAATCACCAATACAACAACAACAGCAATTACAACAATAATCGCAACAATTATCCCAACAATCGCAACATCAATCGCAACTACAACAAATGGCCCAACAACAACAACAACAACAACAACAACAACAACAACAGCAACTACAACAATCATCCCAACAACAACAACAATCAGAAGCAGCTATGCCAAAGGTGTGAAAAGTATCACTCGAGGTTCTGCACCAAATTTTGCAACAAGTGTAAAAGAAATGGTCATAGCGCGGCGAAGTGTGAGGTCTAGGACCAGGGGTTAATAAAACGAAAGGAACAAATGGTGTCGGAACGAGTAATGGCGGAGCAAGTAGTGTCGGAGCAAGTTATGCCAATGTAGTTTGTTATAAATGTGGAAAACCGGACCACATTATTAGAAATTGCCCGAACCAGGAGAACACAAATGGACAAGGCCGCGGAAGAGTTTTCAATATTAATGCGGCAGAGGCACAGGAAGACCCGGAGCTTGTTACGGGTACGTTTCTTATTGACAATAAATCTGCTTACGTTTTATTTGATTCGGGTGCGGATAGAAGCTATATGAGTAGAGATTTTTGTGCTAAATTAAGTTATCCATTGACGCCTTTGGATAGTAAATTTTTACTCGAATTAGCAAATGGTAAATTAATTTCAGCAGATAATATATGTCGGAATCGAGAAATTAAACTGGTTAGCGAAACATTTAAGATTGATTTGATACCAGTAGAGTTAGGGAGTTTTGATGTGATAATCGGTGTGGACTGGTTGAAAGAAGTGAAAGCAGAGATCGTTTGTTACAAAAATGCAATTCGCATTATACGAGAAAAAGGAAAACCCTTAATGGTGTACGGAGAAAAGGGCAACACGAAGCTACATCTTATTAGTAATTTGAAGGCACAAAAACTAATAAGAAAAGGTTGCTATGCTGTTCTAGCACACGTCGAGAAAGTACAAACTGAAGAAAAGAGCATCAATGATGTTCCCATTGTAAAAGAATTTCCCGATGTATTTCCGAAAGAATTACCGGGATTACCCCCACATCGATCCGTTGAATTTCAAATAGATCTTGTACCAGAAGCTGCACCAATAGCTCGTGCTTCTTACAGACTCGCACCCAGCGAGATGAAAGAACTACAAAGCCAATTACAAGAACTTTTAGAGCGTGGTTTCATTCGACCAAGCACATCACCGTGGGGATCTCCTGTTTTGTTTGTCAAGAAGAAAGATGGTACATTCAGGTTGTGTATCGACTACCGAGAGTTGAACAAACTTACCATCAAGAACCGCTACCCACTACCGAGAATCGACGACTTATTTGATCAACTACAAGGCTCGTATGTTTATTCAAAGATTGACTTACGTTCCGGGTATCATCAAATGCGGGTGAAAGAAGATGATATTCCAAAGACTGCTTTCAGAACACGTTACGGTCATTATGAGTTTATGGTCATGCCGTTTGGTTTAACTAATGCACCAGCTGTGTTCATGGACCTTATGAACCGAGTTTGTGGACCATACCTTGACAAGTTTGTCATTGTTTTCATTGATGACATACTTATTTACTCAAAGAATGACCAAGAACACGGTGAACATTTGAGAAAGGTGTTAGAAGTATTGAGGAAGGAAGAATTGTACGCTAAGTTTTCAAAGTGTGCATTTTGGTTGGAAGAAGTTCAATTCCTCGGTCACATAGTGAACAAAGAAGGTATTAAGGTGGATCCGGCAAAGATAGAAACTGTTGAAAAGTGGGAAACCCCGAAAACTCCGAAACACATACGCCAGTTTTTAGGACTAGCTGGTTACTACAGAAGGTTCATCCAAGACTTTTCCAGAATAGCAAAACCCTTGACTGCATTAACGCATAAAGGGAAGAAATTTGAATGGAATGATGAACAAGAGAAAGCGTTTCAGTTATTGAAGAAAAAGCTAACTACGGCACCTATATTGTCATTGCCTGAAGGGAATGATGAGTTTGTGATTTATTGTGACGCATCAAAGCAAGGTCTCGGTTGTGTATTAATGCAACGAACGAAGGTGATTGCTTATGCGTCTAGACAATTGAAGATTCACGAACAAAATTATACGACGCATGATTTGGAATTAGGTGCGGTTGTTTTTGCATTAAAGACTTGGAGGCACTACTTATATGGGGTCAAAAGTATTATATATACCGACCACAAAAGTCTTCAACACATATTTAATCAGAAACAACTGAATATGAGGCAGCGTAGGTGGATTGAATTAATGAATGATTACGACTTTGAGATTCGTTACCACCCGGGGAAGGCAAATGTGGTATCCGATGCCTTGAGCAGGAAGGACAGAGAACCCATTCGAGTAAAATCTATGAATATAATGATTCATAATAACCTTACTACTCAAATAAAGGAGGCGCAACAAGGAGTTTTAAAAGAGGGAAATTTAAAGGATGAAATACCCAAAGGATCGGAGAAGCATCTTAATATTCGGGAGGACAGAACCCGGTATAGGGCTGAAAGGATTTGGGTACCAAAATTTGGAGATATGAGAGAAATGGTACTTAGAGAAGCTCATAAAACCAGATACTCAATACATCCTGGAACGGGGAAGATGTACAAGGATCTCAAGAAACATTTTTGGTGGCCGGGTATGAAAGCCGATGTTGCTAAATACGTAGGAGAATGTTTGACGTGTTCTAAGGTCAAAGCTGAGCATCAGAAACCATTAGGTCTACTTCAACAACCCGAAATCCCGGAATGGAAATGGGAAAACATTACCATGGATTTCATCACTAAATTGCCAAGGACTGCAAGTGGTTTTGATACTATTTGGGTAATAGTTGATCGTCTCACCAAATCAGCACACTTCCTACCAATAAGAGAAGATGACAAGATGGAGAAGTTAGCACGACTGTATTTGAAGGAAGTTATCTCCAGACAAGGAATACCAATCTCTATTATCTCTGATAGGGATGGCAGATTTATTTCAAGATTCTGGCAGACATTACAGCAAGCATTAGGAACTCGTCTAGACATGAGTACTGCCTATCATCCACAAACTGATGGGCAGAGCGAAAGGACGATACAAACGCTTGAAGACATGCTACGAGCATGTGTTATTGATTTCGGAAACAGTTGGGATCGACATCTACCGTTAGCAGAATTTTTCTACAACAACAGCTACCATTCAAGCATTGAGATGGCGCCGTTTGAAGCACTTTATGGTAGAAAGTGCAGGTCTCCGATTTGTTGGAGTGAAGTGGGGGATAGACAGATTATGGGTCCGGAGATTATACAAGAAACTACCGAGAAGATCATCCAAATTCAACAACGGTTGAAAACCGCCCAAAGTCGACAAAAGAGCTATGCTGACATTAAAAGAAAAGATATAGAATTTGAAATTGGAGAGATGGTCATGCTTAAAGTTGCACCTTGGAAAGACGTTGTTCGATTTGGTAAACGAGGGAAATCAAATCCAAGGTATATTGGACCATTCAAGATTATTGATCGTGTCGGACCAGTAGCTTACCGACTTGAGGTACCTCAACAACTCGCGGCTGTACATAACACTTTCCACGTCTCGAATTTGAAGAAATGTTTTGCTAAAGAAGATCTCACTATTCCGTTAGATGAAATCCAAATCAACGAAAAACTTTAATTCATCGAAGAACCCGTCGAAATAATGGATCGTGAGGTTAAAAGACTTTAGCAAAATACGATACCAATTGTTAAGGTTCAATGGAATGCTTGTAGAGGACCCGAGTTCACCTGGGAGCGTGAAGATCAGATGAAGAAGAAATACCCGCATCTATTTCCAGAAGATTCGTCAACACCTTCAACAGCTTAAAATTTCGGGACGAAATTTATTTAACGGGTAGGTACTGTAGTGACCCGAACTTTTCCATGTTTATATACATTAATTGAGATTTATATTTACATGATTAAATGTTTCCAACATGTTAAGCAATCAAAGTTGTTAAGACTTGATTAATTGAAATATGTTTCATATAGACAATTGACCACCCAAGTTGACCGGTGATTCACGAACGTTAAAACTTGTAAAAACTATATGATGACATATATATGGATATATATATATAGTTAACATGATACTATGATAAGTAAACATATCATTAAGTATATTAACAATGAACTACATATGTAAAAACAAGACTACTAACTTAATGATTTTTAAACGAGACATATATGTAACGATTATCGTTGTAAAGACATTTAATGTATATATATCATATTAAGAGATATTCATACATGATAATATCATGATAATATAATAATTTAAAATCTCATTTGATATTATAAACATTGGGTTAACAACATTTAACAAGATCGTTAACCTAAAGGTTTCAAAACAACACTTACATGTAACGACTAACGATGACTTAACGACTCAGTTAAAATGTATATACATGTAGTGTTTTAATATGTATTTATACACTTTTGAAAGACTTCAATACACTTATCAAAATACTTCTACTTAACAAAAATGCTTACAATTACATCCTCGTTCAATTTCATCAACAATTCTACTCGTATGCACCCGTATTCGTACTCGTACAATACACAGCTTTTAGATGTATGTACTATTGGTATATACAATCCAATGATCAGCTCTTAGCAGCCCATGTGAGTCACCTAACACATGTGGGAACCATCATTTGGCAACTAGCATGAAATATCTCATAAAATTACAAAAATATGAGTAATCATTCATGACTTATTTACATGAAAACAAAATTATATATCCTTTATATCTAATCCATACACCAACGACCAAAAACACCTACAAACACTTTCATTCTTCAATTTTCTTCATCTAATTGATCTCTCTCAAGTTCTATCTTCAAGTTCTAAGTGTTCTTCATAAATTCTAAAAGTTCTAGTTTCATAAAATCAAGAATACTTCCAAGATTGCAAGTTTACTTCCAAGTTTTCTAAATCCATTCCAAGTAATCATCCAAGATCAAGAAACCTTTGTTACTTACAGTATGTTATCTTTCTAATACAAGTTAATAATCATATTCAAACTTTAATTCAATTTCTATAACTATAACAATCTTATTTCGAGTGGAAATCTTACTTGAAATTGTTTTCGTGTCATGATTCTGCTTCAAGAACTTTCAAGCCATCCAAGGATCCTTTGAAGCTAGATCTATTTTTCTCATTTCCAGTAGGTTTATCCAAGGAACTTGAGGTAGTAATGATGTTCATAACATCATTCGATTCATACATATAAAGCTATCTTATTCGAAGGTTTAAACTTGTAATCACTAGAACATAGTTTAGTTAATTCTAAACTTGTTCGCAAATAAAAGTTAATCCTTCTAACTTGACTTTTAAAATTAACTAAACACATGTTATATATCTATATGATATGCTAACTTAATGATTTAAAACCTGGAAACACGAAAAACACCGTAAAACCGGATTTACGCCGTCGTAGTAACACTGCGGGCTGTTTTGGGTTAGTTAATTAAAAACTATGATAAACTTTGATTTAAAAGTTGTTATTCTGAGAAAATGATTTTTATTATGAACATGAAACTATATCCAAAAATTATGGTTAAACTCAAAGTGGAAGTATGTTTTCTAAAATGGTCATCTAGACGTCGTTCTTTCGACTGAAATGACTACCTTTATAAAAATGACTTGTAACTTATTTTTCCGACTATAAACCTATACTTTTTCTGTTTATATTCATAAAATAGAGTTCAATATGAAACCATAGCAATTTGATTCACTCAAAACGAATTTAAAATGAAGAAGTTATGGGTAAAACAAGATTGGATAATTTTTCTCATTTTAGCTACGTGAAAATTGGTAACAAATCTATTCCAACCATAACTTAATCAACTTGTATTGTATATTATGTAATCTTGAGATACCATAGACACGTATACAATGTTTCGACCTATCATGTCGACACATCTATATATATTTCGGAACAACCATAGACACTCTATATGTGAATGTTGGAGTTAGCTATACAGGGTTGAGGTTGATTCCAAAATATATATAGTTTGAGTTGTGATCAATACTGAGATACGTATACACTGGGTCGTGGATTGATTCAAGATAATATATATCGATTTATTTCTGTACATCTAACTGTGGACAACTAGTTGTAGGTTACTAACGAGGACAGCTGACTTAATAAACTTAAAACATCAAAATATATTAAAAGTGTTGTAAATATATTTTGAACATACTTTGATATATATGTATATATTGTTATAGGTTCGTGAATCAACCAGTGGCCAAGTCTTACTTCCCGACGAAGTAAAAATCTGTGAAAGTGAGTTATAGTACCACTTTTAAAATCTAATATTTTTGGGATGAGAATACATGCAGGTTTTATAAATGATTTACAAAATAGACACAAGTACGTGAAACTACATTCTATGGTTGATGTAACACCCCGCTTTTCCGTACACGCTTAAAGGTACACACCTAATCAATTATACGTCTATAACTTGCTCGTTATGTGGCTAAGTTAGCTAACATGTTAGTTACTTGAGAATGTGTATATTATAAATGTTGAATGCATGCGCGAACGTGTTTACCTATGTGTCACGATGGCATTGAGTCGTGTGAGACTCAAGGTTGGGGTTAGTATGTGTATTAAAGTGAGCGTTTGGGTTATTAGTTATGGAAACCTTGGAAAATTGATTAGCTAGTCGAGGGCACCAGTTCCAGGCAATTGTCGCGCCGCGATACTGGGCTCCGCGACGCGACACATCAAGCAAAGATTTGATCAGAACTTGGATTAAAGGGTGCTGTTTTTCATGTGTTTCGTCGCGCCGCGACGTTTAGTGCCGCGCCGCGGCAGGCCTGCTGGCCAGGTTCCAGTTTTAGGTTAAATTAAGAGATTTTGAGGGGCAAAATGGTAAATGGACGTATAGATCAGATGGGTGCATTAAATCTGGTCCACTAGTTCATTTATTTCATTTTCCTTTTTCATTTTCTTTCAATTTCTCTCCCAAAACTCTAACACCCATTTGGATTCAAAGTGAGATTGAGAGAGGAAGGATTTAGGGTTGATCTTTGGAGCAAGTATTAAAGTTGTTCCTTGTGACTCTAGCTACGTGGTGATAGTCTCGGTAAGTTCTAACTCTAAGTTTCGAGTTTTAATTGATTATGGCTAGGGTTTTGGTTAATAGAAGCTTGTATGACCCATTTGGGAGTAAAATGGGTGAATTTGGGTTAGGTTGTTGTAATGAAACCCTAATGGCCATAATCTAGGATTTTGGTCTTGTAATTGTGAGTTTGAAAGTGTTAATGGTATTGTAAGCATTAAACACTTGTTAGAATTGAAAGAGATGTCATTTGGGTCAAGAATGTACTAGTTGACCTAGTTTGGGTAAAATGGGTGTAAATTACCCTAGGTGGATGTCAATTGAGGCTAGTAGACTTTAATGCACTAATGTTGGTAATTAAAGTCGAGTCTTGGCCATTAAGAGGGCGGTTGTGGTGTGGTTGGGTCATTTAATGCGAAATTGAGTCATTAAATGCCCAAGTAAATGTAATGTGATTAATTCCACTAGTTTATGTATTGAATTGGTACTTAATGTATTAGGTACTTGGCTTTGAAGTTTGGAAGCGATTATTCATCATCCTTGCGTCAAGGTGAGTGGAATAATTATGCGTGAACGTATATAATGTATTTATTTGTGTGGTATGAATGTGGAAGTGTCGCGGTGTTCAAGACACCACATTCTAGGTAACGAGTAGTATTGTCGCGGTGCTTAAGACACTACTCCTTGTGTAATTGACTTGTGGGATTGTCGCGGTGTTTAAGACACCACAATGTCGTGAGAGTGGAAGTGTCGCGGTGTTCAAGACACCACTCATTGTATTGAATGAAGTGTGGATTCGTCGCGGTGTTTAAGACGCCACATTGTTGTAAGGGTGAGTTAGTCGCGGTGTTTAAGACATCACCCGGGGGACTAGTGATTACGCGGTGTATAAGTAACACTAGTGGATGTTATGAACTCCAACGGACTTACATGTACCGTTCTCTTGTATACTTGGTTAACCATGGTTGTGCGAATTGTACTTAGCATATTATATTGTGAACTATATGCTATTATTGTTGCTAGCGTAATGTGGAACGTGGATAGTAGTTTATGCATGATGGATTGCATGTTTGTTGAATTGCTAGCTCGTATGTGGTATTGTGTAAGTGTATGCAAGTAAGTAGGTTATATATGATCATGTATAATTATTGCATTCACTAAGTGTTAGCTTACCCCTCTCGTTGTTTATCTTTTAGTTGCAGGTGAGGATAAAGGGAAGGGGATTGTCGGGCACTAGATGCCCTTGATGATGTGCTTGTAGGAGCTTTTGGAAGTTGGCCACCTTTTGGGTAGTTTAGTCCCAAACCATGCTCGTCGGGTCGTTTGGTTAATAAACTACCATTGTATTCGGTCAAACTTGTATTAACTTAATTAACGGCCATTGTGCCTTTTGTAAACATTGGTAATGGTTGTACGGTTTAATGAAACTTGTGAGTTGGTCTACATATTTAATTGGCGCATAAATGTGTATATTATAAAAAAAAAAATTTATAGCGTACGGAGTACGGGTTGGGTTGTTTCAAGTGGTATCAGAGCATGGTCTAAGGGATTTAGGTGACTTGAGATAGGTGCCTAGACTTAGACTTTTATGTGTATGCGCTTTTAGGTGGGACTTGTACGACTTCGGGTCAAATCGGGAATTGTAGTGCGTAGGTTTATATGAACTAACCATGCACTAATTGATTTGTGTTGTAGATGGAATCATCGAGCGAGACAGACGTTGTACTAGCAAGTTAATGCGACGTGCTCGCGTAGTAATGACTAGCTACCCTTACTACGGGTGCAAATCGTGTCAAACAAGCGATGTACGACGATTGTCGAGCGAGATGGGGTGGTATGGTGTATATATATATATATGTGTCATGTCTCTGGGTTCGTCGTTTAATCTTTTCCGTTTTATAGAATGAAGATGAGAAACGGACACGACACCGATAATGGGGGCACGAGCGAGGACCCCGAGTTCACGGCCAAGGTTGAGGCCATCTTTCGACGCCAAAAGGCGGAGTTTCGCGAAGATGTTAAGAAGATGTTTCTAGACACGATTGACGAGCACGTCGTCACTATGGTTAAGGAACAAATTAAGATTGCTCTCCAAGAAGAAAATGTGGGGAGACGAGACTTTTTCTTCAAGAACTTTAAGGATGCTCAACCTCCTACTTTTGAAGGCGATAGGGACCCACTTAAGAGTGCCCGGTTTATCTCCGATATGGAGGGGGCTTTTCGTACATGTGAGTGCCCTAACGATAAAAAGACAAGGTATGGTTGTAGCATGCTAAGAGGTGATGCCAAGCTATGGTGGGATGCAAAGATTCAAGTCTATGGCGAAGAACAATGCATGGACTTTTCTTGGGATGAGTTTAAGGGAGAATTTTTCGAAGAATACCGAACTTCGGCCGATCTCACTAGACTTAAGGACGAGCTACGTTCTTTGAGGCAAGGGTCAATGGATTTGAACACTCTCAAATCCGTGTTTTTGTCTAAGACTCAATTTTGCCCAGAGTATGTCAGGAATGATAAGATGTTAAAGGAAGATTTTTATCGGATCTTGAATGATAGTTATCAAGAGAAGATAAGTGTGAATGTGGTGAAAAGCTTTGATGAATTGTTTAACATGGCCAAGGGCTTCGAGGCGCTTGTGATGAGGAAGAATAGCCTTACCTTGGGCAAGAAAAAGTTTGAAGCTACTAGTCAATCTAATTTTTCTAGCAAGAAGTTTAAGAAAGGCTCCAAGAGTGTGGGGAGTGTGAAGAAAGGTGCTTCGGGGGATTTCCCCTATTCTTGTCATAATTGTGGGCGAAGGGGACATATGGCCCGTGATTGCACCAAACCATCCTCTACTACAAAATTCACTTGTTACAATTGTGGGAAAGAAGGACACAAGAAGACCGAGTGTCCCGAGTTGGTTAATGATCATGTCAAGCGGTTAGAGAAGGCAGCGGGTACGGGCCGGGGTCGAAATTATTTGATGACTAATGATGAAGCTAAGCAATCGAACGAGGTTGTCTCAGGTACTTTCTTGGTTAACTCTAAACCGACCACGATATTATTTGATAGCGGTGCTAATTTGTCTTTTGTGTCGCCTCGATTTGTATCTAAGTTAAATAAACCGCTAGTTAAGTTGAGTCGTCCGGTTGAAGTCGAAATAGCGGATGGCAAGACGGCGCTAGTGGTTGATGTTTGTAAGAATTGTGATGTTGTGTTTGGTACCGAAACCTTTAAAATTGACCTCATTCCGATGACCTTGGGTGAGTTCGATATTGTTGTTGGTATGGATTGGCTCGATCGTTATAGAGCCGATATAGCATGCCATGATAAGTTCATTCGTGTTAGGACCCCAAGTGGGGGAGAGTTGATTATTCATGGCGATAGACGGAGGAGACTCGTACCATTGTGCACGTATGCAAGGGCACGACGTTTTCTCAAGAGCGGTGCCTTATTTTATCTTGCTCACGTAGTTGATACTCGTGATGAGCCACCACCTATTCGTAAGATTCCGGTGGTTAATGAATTTGAAGATGTCTTTCCGGATGAATTACCGGGTGTTCCGGAGGAAAGACAAGTCGAATTTCGCATCGAGTTGGTTCCGGGAGCTACTCCCATTGCTAAAACCCCTTATCGTTTAGCGCCGACGGAGATGCAAGAATTGCTTAATCAAACCCAAGAGTTGCTTGAGAAGGGTTTCATTTGACCGAGCTCCTCGCCATGGGGTGCTCCGGTTTTGTTTGTGAAAAAGAAAGATGGAAGCATGCGAATGTGCATCGACTATAGGGAGTTGAATAAAGTGACGATCAAGAATCGTTATCCATTACCTCGGATCGACGATTTATTTGATCAACTCCAAGGTGCTACGTATTTTTCTAAGATCGATTTACGGTCCGGCTATCATCAAGTGCGGGTCCGTGAGGAAGACATCGAGAAAACGGCCTTTCGGACGCGTTACGGGCATTATGAGTTTGTGGTTATGCCTTTTGGTCTCACGAATGCACAGCATTCATGGATTTAATGAACCGAGTGTGCCAACCTATGTTGGACAAGTCGGTAATCGTGTTCATTGATGACATACTCGTTTATTCCAAGAGTATGAAGGAACATGAACACCATTTACGTGAAGTGTTGAAGACGTTGCGAAGGGAGAAATTGTATGCTAAGTTCTCCAAATGTGAATTTTGGCTAAGGGAAGTTCAATTCCTTGGTCATATTGTGAATCAAGAAGGTATTATGGTAGACCCGGGGAAGATCGAAACGGTGAAAAGTTGGAGTCGACCGACTACGCCTACGGAAATCCGAAGTTTTCTCGGATTGGCCGGTTATTATCGTCGGTTTATTCAAGACTTTTCTAAGATTGCTTCTCCTTTGACGAAGTTGACGAGGAAGAATGTTAAATTTAATTGGGAAAATGAACAAGAAGTCTCCTTTCAATTGTTGAAAGAGAAGTTATGTCAAGCTCCGGTGTTGGTGTTACCGGAAGGGATTGAAGACATGGTGGTTTATTGTGATGCTTCGTTGAATGGACTCGGGTGTGTTCTGATGCAAAGAGGTAAAGTCATCGCTTATGCCTCTCGACAATTAAAAGAACACGAGACGAGGTACCCGACTCATGATTTAGAGATGGCGGCGGTTGTGCATGCGTTGAAAATTTGGCGCCATTACTTGTATGGTGTCAAGTGTACGATATATTCGGATCACAAGAATTTGAAACATCTCTTTACTCAACGAGATTTGAATTATCGTCAACGTAGGTGGATGGATGTAGTGAAAGATTATGATTGCGTGATACTTTATCATCCGGGTAAGGCGAACGTTGTTGCGGACGCCTTGAGTCGAAAGAGTACACATCCGGCGATAAAGGTGGGATCGTTACGTTTGATTATCACTAATGACTTTCTTGAAAAGATGGGTGAAGATCAAATAGAGGCTTATGTTCACAATAAGCACACGGAACGAATCGTTGGCCAATCGGAGTTCATTACAATGGGCTCGCGTGGCTTGTTGTCCTTTCAAGGAAGGGTGTGGGTACCCAAGATGGGGGATTACCGGCGAATGCTACTTGATGAAGCACATAAGTCCAAGTATTCCATTCATCCGGGTGCAACGAAAATGTACTATGATTTGAAGAAAGATTATTGGTGGCCCGGCATGAAACGTGATGTGGTTAAGTATGTTGAACAATGCGTCACGTGCTTGCAAGTCAAAGCCGAACACCAAAAGCCTTACGGTAAGTTACAACCATTGGAAGTCCCGAAATGGAAATGGGAGCACATTACCATGGACTTTATTACCAAGTTACCGAAGATGGCGCGAACCCAATACGATACGATTTGGGTGATTGTTGATAGATTGACGAAGAGTGCCTTGTTTCTTCCCATTCGGGAAACGATATCATCGGAGACTTTAGCTAAGTTGTTTATAAAGGAGGTGATATCAAGACATGGGGTTCCGGTATCTATTGTTTCGGATCGAGATACTCGCTTTACATCTCGGTTTTGGAACAAGTTTCATGAAGATATGGGTACTCAATTGAAAATGAGCACGGCGTATCATCCTCAAACGGACGGTCAAACCGAGCGTACTAACCAAAAGCTAGAGGATATGTTAAGGGCGTGTATTATTGATTTTGGTGGAATTCTCATACAATAATAGTTACCACACTAGTATTGGGATGCCACCATACGAGATGCTCTATGGGCGTAGATGTCGAACTCCCATTTGTTGGGGAGAAGTGGGTCAACGAGAAATCGGAAGTTCCGATTTGGTTTTTGGAGACGAATAGTAAAATTGAAATGATTCGGGCTCGACTTAAAGCGGCGCAAGATAGACAAAAGTCTTATGCCGATAAAGGTAGAAGAACGATTGAGTTTCAAGAAGGTGATATGGTGATGCTTAAGGTTTCTCCATGGAAGGGTGTGATTCGGTTTAGGAAGCGAGGAAAGTTAGCTCCTCGGTTTATTGGTCCTTTCAAGGTATTGGCACGTGTTGGTGAGGTTGCTTATCGATTAGAGTTACCCGAAGAACTTGCGGGAATTCATAATACGTTCCATGTTTCCCATCTTCGCAAGTGTCTTGTGGATGACTCGACTTGGGTGCCATTGGATGAGATTACTTTGAATAACAAGTTAGAGTATGCGGAAGAACCGGTTGCAATCCTTGATGAAAAGGTTAAGATGTTGCGGAACAAGGAAGTTAGAACCTTCAAAGTGCAATGGCGACATCGAAGGGGTTCCGAGTTTACATGGGAATCCGAAGAGTTTGTTTTGGCTTATCTTCCAGCTTGTCATGCGGCTTGGATCGCGAGGACGCGCTCCGATCTAAGTGGGGGAGAGTTGTAACACCCCGCTTTTCCGTACACGCTTAAAGGTACACACCTAATCAATTATACGTCTATAACTTGCTCGTTATGTGGCTAAGTTAGCTAACATGTTAGTTACTTGAGAATGTGTATATTATAAATGTTGAATGCATGCGCGAACGTGTTTACCTACGTGTCACGATGGCATTGAGTCGTGTGAGACTCAAGGTTGGGGTTAGTATGTGTATTAAAGTGAGCGTTTGGGTTATTAGTTATGGAAACCTTGGAAAATTGATTAGCTAGTCGAGGGCACCAGTTCCAGGCAATTGTCGCGCCGCGATACAGGGCTCCGCGACGCGACACATCAAGCAAAGATTTGATCAGAACTTGGATTAAAGGGTGCTGTTTTTCATGTGTTTCGTCGCGCCGTGACGTTTAGTGCCGCGCCGCGGCAGGCCTGCTGGCCAGGTTCCGGTTTTAGGTTAAATTAAGAGATTTTGAGGGGCAAAATGGTAAATGGACGTATAGATCAGATGGGTGCATTAAATCTGGTCCACTAGTTCATTTATTTCATTTTCCTTTTTCATTTTCTTTCAATTTCTCTCCCAAAACTCTAACACCCATTTGGATTCAAAGTGAGATTGAGAGAGGAAGGATTTAGGGTTGATCTTTGGAGCAAGTATTAAAGTTGTTCCTTGTGACTCTAGCTACGTGGTGATAGTCTCGGTAAGTTCTAACTCTAAGTTTCGAGTTTTAATTGATTATGGCTAGGGTTTTGGTTAATAGAAGCTTGTATGACCCATTTGGGAGTAAAATGGGTGAATTTGGGTTAGGTTGTTGTAATGAAACCCTAATGGCCATAATCTAGGATTTTGGTCTTGTAATTGTGAGTTTGAAAGTGTTAATGGTATTGTAAGCATTAAACACTTGTTAGAATTGAAAGAGATGTCATTTGGGTCAAGAATGTACTAGTTGACCTAGTTTGGGTAAAATGGGTGTAAATTACCCTAGGTGGATGTCAATTGAGGCTAGTAGACTTTAATGCACTAATGTTGGTAATTAAAGTCGAGTCTTGGCCATTAAGAGGGCGGTTGTGGTGTGGTTGGGTCATTTAATGCGAAATTGAGTCATTAAATGCCCAAGTAAATGTAATGTGGTTAATTCCACTAGTTTATGTATTGAATTGGTACTTAATGTATTAGGTACTTGGCTTTGAAGTTTGGAAGCTATTATTCATCATCCTTGCGTCAAGGTGAGTGGAATAATTATGCGTGAACGTATATAATGTATTTATTTGTGTGGTATGAATGTGGAAGTGTCGCGGTGTTCAAGATACCACATTCTAGGTAACGAGTAGTATTGTCGCGGTGCTTAAGACACTACTCCTTGTGTAATTGACTTGTGGGATTGTCGCGGTGTTTAAGACACCACAATGTCGTGAGAGTGGAAGTGTCGCGGTGTTCAAGACACCACTCATTGTATTGAATGAAGTGTGGATTCGTCGCAGTGTTTAAGACGCCACATTGTTGTAAGGGTGAGTTAGTCGCGGTGTTTAAGACATCACCCGGGGGACTAGTGATTACGCGGTGTATAAGTAACACTAGTGGATGTTATGAACTCCAACGGACTTACATGTACCGTTCTCTTGTATACTTGGTTAACCATGGTTGTGCGAATTGTACTTAGCATATTATATTGTGAACTATATGCTATTATTGTTGCTAGCGTAATGTGGAACGTGGATAGTAGTTTATGCATGATGGATTGCATGTTTGTTGAATTGCTAGCTCGTATGTGGTATTGTGTAAGTGTATGCAAGTAAGTAGGTTATATATGATCATGTATAATTATTGCATTCACTAAGCGTTAGCTTACCCCTCTCGTTGTTTATCTTTTAGTTGCAGGTGAGGATAAAGGGAAGGGGATTGTCGGGCACTAGATGCCCTTGATGATGTGCTTGTAGGAGCTTTTGGAAGTTGGCCACCTTTTGGGTAGTTTAGTCCCAAACCATGCTCGTCGGGTCGTTTGGTTAATAAACTACCATTGTATTCGGTCAAACTTGTATTAACTTAATTAACGGCCATTGTGCCTTTTGTAAACATTGGTAATGGTTATACGGTTTAATGAAACTTGTGAGTTGGTCTACATATTTAATTGGCGCATAAATGTGTATATTATAAAAAAAAAAAATTTATAGCGTACGGAGTACGGGTTGGGTTGTTTCAGTTAAATTATCGAAATCGAATATGCCCCTTTTTATTAAGTCTGGTAATCTAAGAATTAGGGAACAGACACCCTAATTGACGCGAATCCTAAAGATAGATCTATTGGGCCTAACAAACCCCATCCAAAGTACCGGATGCTTTAGTACTTCAAAATTTATATCATATCCGAAGGGTGTCCAGGAATGATGGGGATATTCTTATATATGCATCTTGTTAATGTCGGTTACCAGGTGTTCACCATATGAATGATTTTTATCTCTATGTATGGGATGTGTATTGAAATATGAAATCTTGTGGTCTATTATTATGATTTGATATATATAGGTTAAACCTATAACTCACCAACATTTTTGTTGACGTTTTAAGCATGTTTATTCTCAGGTGATTATTAAGATCTTCCGCTATCGCATACTTAAATAAGGACGAGATTTGGAGTCCATGCTTGTATGATATTGTGTAAAAACTGCATTCAAGAAACTTATTTTGTTGTAACATATTTGTATTGTAAACCATTATGTAATGGTCGTGTGTAAACAGGATATTTTAGATTATCATTACTTGATAATCTACGTAAAGCTTTTTAAACCTTTATTGATGAAATAAAGGTTATGGTTTGTTTTAAAATGAATGCAGTCTTTGAAAAACGTCTCATATAGAGGTCAAAACCTCGCAACGAAATCAATTAATATGGAACGTTTTTAATCAATAAGAACGGGACATTTCAGTGGAGGTGGAAGGTCAGAATCTGAATTGTCACCATCTCGAAGGTTTAGAACCACTGGTATCCTTGTCAGCATCATTATCAGCATCATCAGTGAGATCCACTGGTTTATCTTTGGAGCCAGTCACATTATCATGAATGACTGGCTCTTTTTTACCAGTACCTTGATCAGCATCACCATCAGATGAAGAAGATAATGAGGAAGAAGCTGAAGAATTAGAAGGTACTGGCGAATCAGGAAGTTGTTGCATGATAAACTTACCAGTAGTAGGATCTCTGATAAACTTGAGAGGCCTTCATGTACCAGGCCATGGAGAAGCAGCTGGAGCCATACCAAAATAGTGATAATATGGGTACTCGTTGATCTATTCTAAAGTAGCCAGCCTCTCTTATACCTCTTCTCTTACTGGTCGATCAAGCTGAGACAACAGTTCAGTCAGCTCTTCGTGAGGTAATTTGCTGGCTGAGACTATGGCAGTTTGAGGATCAATAGTTAGCTGATCCACCATCATAGCAACTCTGGGAGTGATAGACGCTCCCCGATCCCGATAGATGAAGTTAGGTACAACTTCATCAGGATCTGGCACCTGGCACACATATGGTTTCTTCTCAGCAGAAACAGTAGCCTGAGAAGAGTCAGTAGTGGTAGTAGCAGAGGTACCAGCATCCATAATGGGTTTCGTAGAACCAGTAGTAGTAGTAGGTGACTGTACAGTAGGTGAAGAAGCAACATCTGCAGCACCTTTAAAGAAAATATCCGGTGTGGAATCAGACACCTGTAGATTACCAGTGGAATCCACGGTAATAAATTGTCTCGATTGAAGATCAGAAATGTCCAGAATAACACTAGTAGCAGCAGTATCCACCTTTGGATCTTTAGAAACATAGCCAACATCCTGAAGAAACGAAGGCCAGGAATCATCATCAGCATGCAAGCCACCACTAGTAACCACTTCAGTAGTAACAGCAGTTGAAGTAACAGTGGTAGTGGCAGCATCATCAAAAACAAGAACCTCCTGAACAATATTACCCTGTGCACCAGAGTCAGATGGAAAAGTAGCACTTATACTAGCATCCATGATAACATCCTGTACATTAGAATCAGATGGAAAAGTAGCACAAGTACTAGCATCCACAATAACATTCTGTGCAGCAGTAGAATTAGCAGCTTTATCAGCACCAAGCGCAATGTCACCCTTCGATTCAGTGACAGGTTCATCAAGTAGAACATCCTTGACAATATTATCAATTACCTTTTTAAGAACAGGAGGATCCACAATGATTTCATCTTCCACTTCAGGTTCAGTAGTGGAAGCAGCAATACTGGGAGCAGTATCACCAGTAGCTGTAGAAGCAACAGTACCAGCATCAGCACCACCAGTAGGAGAAACAGTAGCACCAACACCAGTAGCAGAGGCAGCAATCTCATCAGTAGGAATAATAACATCTTTAACTTGCTCCCCCTCTTCCTATTCATCTACCCTGCTAAGAACTGAAACAATAGAACATTTTATGTTAACAACTGTAGAACCAAATAAATTTGACTTAACAATTGCATCTGTTGTTGGTCTCTGAGGACAGACTGGTGATTTGGTCAGCCCTTCGAATAAGACAGAATAAGGTGTCTGTAAGTACAGCTGTGACTCTGCTGACGCATTGGTGACACATGTTGACCCAGATAGTGTAAGAGTTCTGGCTGGTAATGATGTAGGAGTGAGACTCTTATCATGATTTGAATAACATAATGGTTGTGCAGTATCCTGAGCTGGTTTAACACGATGAGGACCCAGCTCAAGTTTTCTTTGGGGGTCAGGTATGTGCTCTGCTGGTTGTACTGTCAATAGAGGATATAGCATTAAGTTCAATTTAGAAAAATGTGGAAGTGTCTGGCTAGAAGAGTATGGGTTGCTGCTCTTCTTAACACTAGTTTTAAAACCAGTCAGCTTGGGGGCCAAGGTTATACCTTTAACTCCACTTTCATTTTTCAATTCAGCAGTTAAAAGATTTTTCATTATGTTAGAATTTTCTGCTGTTTGGTCTAGAAACGCACCAGGTTCCATAGCCACATCCGTTGCAGGAGCAGCAGTTGAGACTAGTGCAATCTCCTCTGTGGTATGCTTGGAGCCAGCTTTTGCACGTTTGGATTTGCCTGTTACCAAGAAATAGATAAGCAACGGATTCCAATACTAGAATTGGGTAGTCAGTATATAAGACTAGGGCTGTTCTTTATTATCAGAGAGCACTAGATTCTAATACAACTACTGCTTTACCAGTATGTGAGATGGTGGATGTTCTAGTTGAGGTAGATGGCTGCTTCCTACGAGTAGCTGGCTTACGCTGAGGACCCTCCCCCTCAGCTGGTGCAGAACCAGAGGCAGTCGATTGGTTAGCTCCACCCCGAGCAGCAAGATACTCGAGCATGCCTGGTGTCAAACCAGTATATGGAGCACCAGGTGCATCTTTTGGCATACCCCCTTGTTTTAGAGGCAGGTCATATGATTGATCAGCAATCTGCTGGTAAGCTTCACCCAGCTCACTTTCAAAAACCATGCTTAAGAACCTTAGAAAGGGGATTAAATGTGTTCGTTTAGGTGCTTGCACCATCTCCCTTAGCCTCAAATAAATTTCCCCGGCATAATCAATGTTCCTGTTGAACAACAAACCATGACCAATTTTAAGCTCAAAGTCTGAGCACTAGTCAAAACTTCCAGATTTCTGGCTGATGCACTGGGTCAACAGCCCAAAGAAGTAGTACCAAAGAGGTGGCATATGCTTCCTCAAAGGTGTATGAGCAATTGGCTGAGTAAACTATGAGCAATTGGCTGAGTAAACCCAATGATTTCTAGCACCTCCCTTCTGAATACATCGCTGGTTGGTGAATCGACAAACGGTCCATCTGGTAATTGAAGGGTACGTCGGATGGCTTCAGCGGTGATGGAGCAAGTTAGGGTTTCGGTTACCATGCCACGAATACATGGAACATTCTGGGGAGTGGTGGTAGTGGAAGCAGTATACCAGATTCTTACCAAGCAGGCACCATAAAGGCGTGAAGGTACATCGGTGATAGTCCTAGCCAGAGGGGATTGACGGATGTAGTCAATGAGCGTTTCATACCCTATATTGACCTTTGATTTGGGGATTGAGAGTGAATGAGCAGCATTGCCTCTTGATAGGCGAATAGTCGTGTGATCAAGTGCATTATTAGCCCTAACCAGAGCTGGATGAAGATCGAACAGTGGTTCGTTAACAACTTGTTCTTCTGGTGCCGGTGGTGGTTGTTGATCAGGGTGTTGTGCCGGTTGTTGTTGCTACTGTTGTTCCTCTGGCTAGTGTTCAACGTGTGGCGATTGAGGTTGGTCTGCCATTGATGAAATGTAAGGATGTAGATATGAACTTGTGAAAGTTGGAAGATTTGAAGATTTTGGGAGAAAAGAGTATGTGAATTTGAATACTGAATAACCGAAGGTTATTATGAAAGATAAAACACTCTTTTAACCGTTGTGATTGAATGAAAAAGGACAGGAGAGAGAAAATGGCAACTGTCATTAGCAGGCGCGTGGGCAGATGTGACAGACTGGCACACTTTCGAGGGGACACAAACTGTTGATTTGACGTATATACGGCTTGAACACTCATACCTCCCATTCAGCATTAAATGCAGCAGGTTTTAATTCAAAAAATGATTTAAAAACCACAAAATAAGTTTTGTATTAAATACAAAATACTTTGTTACATTTAATATGTCATGAATTTAATTTAAATCATTGGGAGTAAATGAGTTTCAAAATTAAGGAATCATTTAATTTTGTGAGCTATTTATTATTTCAATTAAAAACATTTTGAGTAACCAAAGTATAAAAGACCTTGTTGTACTGAGTGTTTTACAAGTAGGCAGTAAGTTAACAAAAATGACTTACTGGTTTGCCCTACATGTTGTAGAGCCAGCACACCAACAAAAATTGTCTTTTATTTAAAGTTCAAGCATACCCAGCTCAGACATGAGATAGTTAAAACGTTTCTCATCTAAGGGCTTTGTGAATAGATCTGCTAACTGCTGGTCTGTTGAAATAAAATTTAGCTCCACATCTCCTTTTTGAACATGATCCCTTATGAAATAATATCGAACGTCAATGTGCTTTGTTCTTGAATGCATCACATGATTGTTGGTGATAGCGATTGCACTTGTGTTGTCACAGTAGATTGGAGTCCTTGTAACATGAACACCATAGTCTTTCAGCTGGCCTTGCATCCATAGTACTTGAGCAGTACAACTACCAGCTAAAACGTATTCTACCTCAGCAGTAGATGTGGACACAGTATTTTGCTTTTTGCTCGTCCAGCTGACTAGCCTACCACCCAGTAACTGGCAACCACCAGTAGTACTTTTCCTGTCTATTTTTCACCCTGCAAAGTCAGCATCTGAATACCTAATTAGCTCAAAATCCTGGTCTTTGGGGTACCAAAGACCACATTTAGCAGTAGCTTTTAGATACCTAAATATCCTTTTGACTGCTAGCAAGTGTGACTCTTTAGGATCAGCTTGATATCTAGTACAGAGACATGTGGCAAACATAATATCTGGTCTGCTAGCTGTGAGATAAAGTAGGGATCCAATCATACCTCTATATTCAGTGATATTGACTGGTTCACCATTGGGATCAGCATCTATTTTAATATATGCTGCCATTGGGGTCCCTATATCTTTTAAACAGGTCAGACCAAATTTCTTTAACATATCCTTGATATATTTATCCTGACTTATAAAAATTCCATCATCAAGTTGTTTAATTTGCAATCCCAAAAAAATTGCAAATCTCTTTGTAAGCTCATTTCATATGTCTTTGACATAAGTTTTGAAAAATCTTGACAATGTTTCTCATTTTTAGATCCATAAATAATATCATCCACATATATCTGTACCAGCAAGAGATCGCCATCTGTCTCATTTGAGAACAGAGTGGTATCAATTGTTCCAACTCTAAAACCTATACCAGCGAGATACACGTGAAGTGTCTCATACCATGCTCTTAGAGCCTGTTTGAGGCCATAAAGAGCTTTGTCTAGCTTGTAGACATGGTCTGGATATTTACTGCTTACAAAACCAGGAGGTTGTTTAACATAAACTTCTTCTTGCAGCTTCCCATTTAGAAGTGCAGATTTAACATCCATCTGGAATACCCTAAAGTTCATCTTAGCAGCATATGTCAAGAACAATCTGATAGCTTCCATCCTAGCCACTGGAGCATATGTCTCTCCATAATCCAATCCTTCTTCCTGTTTGAACCCTTGAGCTACCAATCTAGCTTTGTTTCTGATCACAATCCCATCTTCATCCATCTTGTTCTTGAAAACCCACTTGGTACCAATGATTTTCTTAGTCTCATCATCAGGTTTAGGTACCAATGTCCAAACCTTATTCCTATTAAACTGGGAGATCTCTTCTTGCATAGCTCCTGCCCAGCTTGGATCTTTGATTGCTTCATCAGGACATGTAGGTTCAATGGTAGACACAAAATTTACATGCATACAAAAATTGATGGTTGCATGCCTTCTTGTTTTAACACCACTAGCCAGATTACCAATAACTTGCTTAATTGGATGCTCTTTTGTCCATCTAGTGTTATGAATAGGTGAGCTTATCGTGGAACACACAGCATCTTGATCATCAGCTAGTTCAAAGGTATGAGCAACAGTTAGAGATAGATGTTTTGTATTAATGTAACCAGTACCAGCTTGTAATCCTTCAGAACCAGTAGACCTATGCTCAAGTAGTAGGACTTCAGTAGAGCCAGTAGGTCCACTTGGTTTAGACATAGATGGAACAGAGTGTTCCATCTCATCATCAGAGAACCCAACAACATGGATTGGTGAGGGATTTGCAGCTGGTTCTTCTTCATCATCAAGAGCTTACTGAGTAGGCTCTTCAAACAATAACTCTTCAGCTTCTTGACTGGGAGATGAGGCTGGGGCAGTTTCATCAAATGTAACATTAATTGATTCTTCAAAACAACCCCTTCTTTTATTGAAAACCCTATATGCCTTTGACATGTTAGAATATCCCAAGAATATACCTTCATCAGCCTTAGCATCAAACTTGCCCAGCTGATCCCTATTGTTTAGAATGAAACAGGGAGTGCCAAATACATGAAGAAATGAGATTGAGGGTTTTCTTCCTTTGAGAACTTCATAAGTAGTTTTCTGATGTCTTTTCACTATTAAAGATCTATTCTGGGTAAAACATGAAGTGTTCACAGCTTCTGCCCAATATGAATTTTTCAGCCCAGACTCAGCTAACATAGATCTTGCTGCTTCAATGAGAGTTCTATTTCTTCTTTCTGCAACACCATTTTGTTGAGGTGTTCTCATAGCAGAAAAGTTCTGTGAAATACCTTTATCGGCACAAAATTCTTCTAATGTAGCATTTTTGAATTCTGTACCATTATCACTTCTTAGCTGTTTCATCAGTTGCCCATTTAAAAGCTCCATTCTTTTAATAAAATTGATAATTTCATCAGCAGCTTCACTCTTTTGCTTCAAAAAGAATACCCAGGTGTATCTAAAATATTCATCAACAATAACCAGTGTATACTTCTTCCCACTACAGCTGGCCACATTAACAGGACCAAAAAGATTCATATGAAGTAAATGAAATGGTTTCTCAACAGATGAGATTTGCTTTGATTTGAATGAGGCATGGTGATGTTTTCCTTTTTCACAACCAGGACACAATCTGTCCTTTACATAAGACATGGTGGGTAGCCCAGACACCAAACTTCTACTGGATAATTTGTGAATATCTTTGAAGTTGAGATGTGAGAGTCTCTTGTGCCATAACCACTTCAGGTTGTCTGCTGCCTTTGAATAGAAACTAGTATCAGTTGTTGTGACTGCTGTGTTCATGTCAATTTGATACATGTTTTCATGACGTTTTGCAGTCAGCAGTGGCTTCCATGTCTTATCAAAAATAGGGCCAATTTTCCTTCTAAATTGGACTATCTTATTCTTACTTGTAAGTTGGGTTATGCTGAGTAAATTATGTTTGAGCCCAACGACATATGCAACATTTGAGAACGTGACATTCCCATTAATCAAAGTACC
The DNA here is from genome assembly GCF_046630445.1 of Rutidosis leptorrhynchoides. Classification (NCBI taxonomy): domain Eukaryota; kingdom Viridiplantae; phylum Streptophyta; class Magnoliopsida; order Asterales; family Asteraceae; genus Rutidosis; species Rutidosis leptorrhynchoides. The sequence goes on from NC_092336.1 coordinate 165,145,783, forward strand.
AAAACCCTTTGTGTAACCCAACGAATTATCTCCATACGAAACAACTGGACCATCTTTTTCTTGATAGTCCATCAGCAGGGACTTACATCCGGTCATATGTCTCGAACAACCACTATCGAGATACCAGATTTGCTTGTTTTGAATGCCCTGCACAGTAGCTAAGAGATTAGTTCTTTTTGGGAACCCCATCCAAGGATGGGTTCTGGAAGGGTCATCTTTGATGATCTCTTCCTGTCTGCTGGTTTGTTTGAAGAAGCAGCAGCAGATGGGGTTGGGGTAAAAGGACACCGGTTGGCTAAGTGAAACTTGCTGCCACACTTGTAGCATTTTCTCACATTTGGTATCATGGACTGGTCATACACTGAGTAAAGGGGTGCAGTAAGATCGGGTCGATTTTTGGTTACTGCTTCAATTAGCTGGTCAAGTTTGACTGTCATAATCTCAGTGATAGACAGCTCATCATTCGAGTCCACTTTTGCTTTTCCCTTAAGGGCAGCTTTCTTCTTGGAACCAGTACCATAGTCATGACATATTGCTTTGCCTTTATCATTTAACGAGCCAGCGTGGGAAGTTACTGGCTTGTCTACTGAAGTTGATGAGCTAGAAGAAGTTTTTCCTGCTGCCTTGGACTTGCCAGTATTACATTTGACTGGATTGTCAACAGCTACTGGTTGACCAGTAAGTTTGTCATCAGCTGGCTCAGCATAATTGGAATTCGAACATGAAGGGGAATCAGTTGGTTTAATTTTTCTAAGATTATTTTCAGTGATTTCCCTTTTAATACGTCTTTCTTTTGGAGTCATGTAGTATATGCTTGAGGGGTTAGTAGTCTCATCAATTGAGGTACTTGCTTCTCTTGCTCTAACTTCATCCTCCAAAATCTCTTTCATGGCAGGTGGTGGGGACACAGTAGGTCTAACAAACTTATTTGTCAAGACCTTTTTACTCTTAACTATCTTGGCAAAAGTATTTGGCAAGACAGCTTCAGGATCAGTTTCAAGAATTGGGTCCATGAAAGTAACTTCTGCAATAGCAGCAGCAGCATCATAGTCACAAGCAACAAAAGCTTCAACTTGGGCAGGCACCTGCTCATTAACACACTTTGATGTGCGTTTAGCAGATGTACACCATGAAGCGACAACCTTTTTAAGATTATCCAGCTGGTTCTTGACTTCTGCTGCCTCAGCGTGAAGAGACCTTAAAGCAAAGTTTTGTTTTTCAAGTTTGGAAATATCATCTTTCAAGATTTTAATTTCATCATTTTTTCATTTAAGTTTCTCATTTAAAGATTTGTTGTCAGTTTTCAAAACTTCTTCACGTTTGCTGCCTCTACATAAGTCAACTCTTAGGTAGTCAAACATTTCGGCTTTTTCATCATCAGTATAAGTTTGAAAATTATCAACCTTATACATCAATTCAGTTTTCCATTGAGGAGAATCTCTTTTCTGATCAGCTTCCCTCATATCAGCCAAAAACTTGCTACCACTATCATCCTCATCAGACTCCTTGACCTCCTTGGCCATTAAACACAGCTTATTTTCTGGAGCATAACCAGCACCATCATCATCAGTATCACTATCAGAGGAAGACGATGAGCTGGTTTCATCCTAATCATGATGCTAAACAACTAGAACCTTTTCTGGCTTTTTACCTTTCTTGTCAGTCTTAGCACTTTCCTTCATTTGAGCTTTCATAGCTTTGTACTTGTTCTTGTACTT